>NC_043971.1:9299070-9354070 GCF_902148855.1 Sphaeramia orbicularis
AATACACAAAACATTGAGTAACAGGCAGAATATTGTCAAAATTTCACATACTTAAGACATTTTTGTTCAGGTTATTCACATTTTTTGTAAAAGGCTAGTCTGTAAACATCAACATTTGTGTAACTTTACTGTTTTTACACTAAAACTTAAGGAGAAAAAAATGGTTTTCATTATTTATAGCTTATTATGATAGTATTGTACTGGTTCTGACCCATTTTAGGTTGAATTGACCTAAAATGATTTTAACATCTTTGATTGTTAATTTCTTCAGTATATTTTTGCATTTCATAAATTCATCCCATGGGCCAAACTGGAGCCATTGGCGGGCTGGTTTTGGCAACCAAAAGTATTTACTGATCTACAATATTTAAGAACTTCTGAACCACTAATCCTATCAATATGTGTAAATAATTGGTGTAAAATGCAGTTTTTCATCTTTTCATGGTCATCACATATGACCCATTTGGATGTTCAGAGGCTCTGTAGTTACCGTGGAAACGCCGTCATCTTCTACAACAGTGATTCACCAGTAAAACCCATGCAGTTGGATCAATGACAGTGGATGGACACACTTCGTTTTTGTGAAATTAATGATAAATTGTGTTGAAAAAAATCCCATTTTCTTCCTTTTTCTCTGTTTCTGGTATTATGACAGTTAACTTTAACCCAGGGGTGTCAAAGTCAGATTAGTTCAGGGGCCACATGCAGCTTAATATGATCTGACGTGGGCCGAACCAGTAAAATAATATAAATAATCGGATAAGTCAACTCCAATGTTTTCTCTATGTTTTTGAGTGAAAAAAGCAAAATTCCTTAACCCTTTCATGCACAAATTATGAGAACCTTAATCAAATTTTTTTCCTGAGTGTTTTTATTCCTCTTTAGGCATGAAAAAAACAATGCGATTGAAAAATTTCCTCTGAAAAATAAATAAAATTAAAAAATATATATAAAAAAAAAAAACAAAAAAAACCATTAAAAAAAAAAAAAAAATTCTTATGAACCTATTTTTTATGAAGTTGCAAAAATGTCCACTCAGCTGGACACCACATGTTTAATTTTTGACGCACAGAAACATGTATTTACTGATAAATTGTGTGAAAACTATGGGGAGGGCTTGTGATTCTGGGGGTTTATGGTCAGGAGAGATCTACATAATGTTACCAATTCATGTCAGAAAAGATATGTAGTGTCTTGAAACTTTAATAAAGATATGTGTATAAAAAATAAAAAAAAAGAACAACAAAATCCATGAATATACAAGAGAACAGCTGTAGAATAGCTGTCCACTGGAGTGACCACTGTGCATGAAAGGGTTAATGAAAATGTTTACATGTACCAACTGCACTTGAACATAACATGAACAAATATGAACAACGTGAAAGTTCTTAAGAAAAATAATTGCAATTTTAACAATATTACGCCTTAGTTTATCATTTAAACATGTGCATCACGACTCACAGATCACAGTGGATCTACAAATACACAAAACATTGAGTAACAGGCAGAATATTGTCAAAATTTCACATACTTAAGACATTTTTGTTCAGGTTATTCACATTTTTTGTAAAAGGCTAGTCTGTAAACATCAACATTTGTGTAACTTTACTGTTTTTACACTAAAACTTAAGGAGAAAAAAATGGTTTTCATTATTTATAGCTTATTATGATAGTATTGTACTGGTTCTGACCCATTTTAGGTTGAATTGACCTAAAATGATTTTAACATCTTTGATTGTTAATTTCTTCAGTATATTTTTGCATTTCATAAATTCATCCCATGGGCCAAACTGGAGCCATTGGCGGGCTGGTTATGGCAACCAAAAGTATTTACTGATCTACAATATTTAATAACTTCTGAACCACTAATCCTATCAATATGTGTAAATAATTGGTGTAAAATGCAGTTTTTCATCTTTTCATGGTCATCACATATGACCCATTTGGATGTTCAGAGGCTCCGTAGTTACCGTGGAAACACCGTCATCTTCTACAACAGTGATTCACCAGTAAAACCCATGCAGTTGGATCAATGACAGTGGATGGACACATGGGGTTTATGTTCAGTTAATGATAGATTTGACTGAAAAACACTGTAAAAAAATCTGTAACAGAATTTCTTCTGTTTATGTTATAGATTTTTCCTGTATTTTTAAGAGAAAAAATTATTGGTAAAGTGCCCCAAAAGTAACACTGGTTCTTTATGGGTTAAAAGACACAGTTTTCGCTCCACGTCCACACAGTAAATCAGAGGCGGACTTGTTCGATTTTTCCTCCCATACATTCCTCCATACTCCAGGGCCTCGGAGACCTGTTATTAGAGCGGTTCAGAAAAGGCAATTAATGTTTACATAGAGTACTGCACTTGATGACCATGACTGATGACTGGCACTTACCAAATGAAATATCACTGTCGAGCTCAGACTGTGACCCATCTTCATAATCATAAGCTTTTGCAAGATCTGATTGATCACTTGGCCTAAAAATGGATTCATCATCAGTGTCTTCAGGCGAGGCCTCATTTTCAGACCAGTCCCATTAATAATAATAAAAAACCTTCCTATAACACAAGGACTGTTTGCTCTTTAGTTCCCAAAATAAGGACAAACACAAAAAGACATAACCCACATTAGCTGAATAAGATGGAGTCTCTAAACCTGGAAGAAAAACATCTGAAAAACACCCAAACATCTTGAGAGATTAAGAGAATTTAGGCCCCGATTGGAGAAAATGATGAATTAATTGGATTGGGTGACAACTGGTTTAACCCTCTGGTATCCCGTCCAGCAAGGCCCTTACTAAGCACCAAGTGTGCCATTTTGGCACACTTGTGGAATAATGTCAAACATTTTTTCTACATTTTGTTTTTAATTCTTTTACCACTTTTTTCAGTTCTCAACTTGAGCTGTAAATAAGTATACCAAATACTCAATAATGGTCATTGTTTTTAACCCTTTAAATGCAGTGTTTGTAATGTAAACAAACCATTTTTTTGGATGCAAAAACACACAAAAAAAATATTTCAATATACTACATAAAAAGTGGATCACATATTATAAATTTTTCAGCCTGGCATATGTCAGTGATTAACTCCAATATTGGTTAATTTGCATTATTATTTTTGGCGCGAGGTCAAATGTTCAAAAATACTAGCATCTGTCACCAGTGTGCATAAAATGCACACCTATAAATCAAACTATTAAATATTATTTATTGATTTATTTTTCTGCTCTAATTTGATTTTATTTTTGTAAATCAAGGTCAGTCCTATCATACATATCAAATGGAAGAAATAGGCGTTTTAAGCACACTTGGGAGACAGACTGGCAAATTTTTTTTTGTTGCTTAATTCAAGATTTTTTTTGCTTAATTCAAAAGAAATGAATGTTGTGTAGACTTTTTTTGTGCTAAATCTATTGGTTGGTTTGTTGCTAAATTCAAGTGAAAAAATTTGACCAAGATAATTTTCACTTGTTCTACTGGCAGATTTTTATTTTTTTTATTTTTTCTCAATTCAAAATTTATTTATTTGTTTTTATTTCATTTTTTTTTTGCTTTATTCAAGAATATTATTATTTATTAATTTATTCATTTTTTGGGTAAATTCAAGCAAAAAAAAAAAAAAAAAAAAAAAAAAAAAAAAAAAATATATGTATATATATATATATATATATATATATATATATATATATATATATATATATATATATATATATATATATATATATATATACCAAGATAATTTTCACTTGTTCCATCGGTAGATTTTTTTTTTTTTTTTTTTTTTGCTTAATTCAAGTAATTTTTTTTTTTTTTTCTAATTTCAAGCAAAAAAAATCTGCCAATGGAACAAGTGAAAATCATCTTGGTAAGATCTGTTGAAATAAGATTTTCCAGATCTATTGTGTAAAAATAATTTCTTATATCTCACTGAAAAGTTCCTCTTGAGGTGATTATGTCTCATTTTAAGTGTGATGAGATATTTGACTAGAAATGAGAAAGATTGGTAAGATTTTGATTTTTTTCCAGTGAATAAATGATGATAAGTCACTTAAGGAAAAGTTAAATAGAAGGGAAAATTCCTTTGGGAACTTGGTCTTTATGGGTTAAACCACTAGTACTTGCTTTCTTCTATTTTTATAATGATTATTTCACACACCCATCTGTGTTTTTATTGATCCTTTTTGTTTCCTCAACAGGGAAGCTTTAAAGTTTGCAAGCCTTTTATGTTGCAATTCAAATTAGGGTATTTTCATCATTAAGAAAAAAACATTACATAATCATAACATCCTGTTAAAAGTGTAATGAGTGCATTAGCCGTGTAGCAATAAAGTGTGAGATGATGAAAAATGGGACTTGGGTGAAGCCTTTGCAGAGGTGAAAGGCATTACAGAAGTTACATTACAACTCGTCTCAAACTTGTCTGTATGTAATAGCCATGTGTGCATGTTTGTGTATTGTGGCACACAAATGCGTCTCCGTGCAGATTTGTGTTGTTGTTGAGGAAGCGCTCGGGCATAAAAGTCAGAAGGGAAAAATGCATATTCATCAGGCCTTGCAGACAAAACAATGTACCGGCATAATCTGTGCAATAAGAGTCTGTTAAATAGCCTCTGCTAAGACTTGATACGTTTCAATAGGACAAACATTTATGAACTCACTTTGTGTACTTTGGATAATTATAAAGCAGTGTTTTTCAACCACGGGGTCATCTGAAAATTTGTAGTAGCTAATAGATAAGAATAAAACATAAATTACTACTAACTTTTTTTAAATGATTCAATATATATTTCATTATAATAAAAAACCCCACACACTTTCCTAATAAAATCAAGTTCAATAAACGGAGGATATAATATCTTAGAGGGCATGCAGAAGCCAATAATGTAATAACAAACGATAACGTAATAACGGCTGATAACATAATAAATTTGCCATTTTAAAATGTAATGGGGCCAATAACGTAATATCTGACCAATAATGTAATAAAAGTCCCGAACCGACTGAGGGTGAAGGGATGAAGGGGTGACTTGGGATCAAAGTTCTAATAGTTTTGGATTTTTCATTATAGTTTAATTTTATTTAGTTTTGACTTTTTTTCTCTAATTCAGTTAGTTTTAATCAGTTTTTTGGAGCAGGTTTGCTAGTTTTTATTAGTTTTTGTTATTTTCTAAGTGCTTAGTTTTAGTTTTTTGTTTTTTTTTTTTTCAATATCTTTTCTCTTCTTCACCGTCAAATTCAAATAAATCCCAGACAGGACTCTGCTGCTTTCTCCCATCTTTAGTCTCCATGTTTCCAGGTAGAGTGGGGACCAGAAGACGACTGTAAACGACAAGTGACGGACCGTGAATTACTGTATGGTGCTGCTAGCTAAAATTGCTAGAGCGAAATAAATCCCTTTCATATCAATCCGACATTGACAAAGATGAAAACGAAGGGAATTTTATCCATAATTTTTATATGTTTTAGTTAGTTTTATAAGCACACAATACAGTTTCAGTTAGTTACTGTTTATTTCTTTTAATTATATTTTTTATTTATTTCGAAAATGTTTTACAATTCTAGTTTTGGTCATTTCGTTAGTTTCATTAACGATAATAACCTTGATTCCTGCTGCACCCAAACACAAATTTTCACAGTCCATTTGTGTACCTGAAGGACTAAGATGTACACTGTAGTCACCAGTAGGCAGAGAAAGGCCAAATCATCCTGTTAGAAGAACTAAACATCACATATTTGACAGGTTTATCTCAGGAAAAATTTATATTGTAAAAATCTAAATCTCACAAAGTGTATTTTTCTCATTTCTAGTTAAAATATCTCATCACACTTAAAATAAGACAGAATCACCTAAAGAGGAACTTTTCAGTGAGATATAAGGACTGATTTTTAGACAATAGATCTGGAAACTCTTATTTCAAGAAATCTTACCAAGATGATTTTTACTTGTTCCATTGGCAGTTTTGGTTTTTTGTTTGCTTAATTCAAGATTTATTTTTTTTGCTTAATTCAAAAGAAAATGAATGTTGTGGTAGACATGAATTTATTTATTTATTTATTTATTTATTTATTGCTAAATTTAAGAGTTTCTTTTCTTTTTTTCGCTTGAAATTAAGCAAAAAAAATCTTGAATTAAGCAAAAAAAAAAATCTTGAATGAAGCAAAAAAAAAAAAAAAAAATCTTGAATGAAGCAAAAAAAAAATCTTGAATGAAGCAAAAAACAAAAAAAAAAAATCTTGAATTAAGGAAAAAAAATCTTGAATTAAGCAAAAAAAAAAAAAAAAATCTTGAATTAAGCAAAAAAAAAAAAAATCTTGAATTAAGGAAAAAAAATCTGGAATTAAGCAAAAAAAAAAAAAAAAAAAATGAATAAAGCAAAAAAATCTGGAATTAAGCAAAAAAAAAAAAAAAAAAATCTTGAATCAAGCAAAAGAAATCCGGAATTAAGCAAAACAAATCTTGAATTAAGCAAAAAAAAAAAAAAAAAAATCTTGAACTAAGCAAAAAACCTTGAATTAAGCAAAAAAAAAAAATCTTGAATTAAGCAAAAAAAACCTCTTGAACTAAGCAAAAAATCTTGAATTAAGCAAAAAAAAAAAAAAAAAAAAAAAAAAATCTGGAATTAAGCAAAAAAAAAAAAAAAAAATCTTGAATCAAGCAAAAGAAATCCGGAATTAAGCAAAAAAAAAATCTTGAATTAAGCAAAAAAAAAAAAAATCTTGAACTAAGCAAAAAAAATCTTGAATTAAGCAAAAAAAATCTGGAATTAAGCAAAAAAAATCTTGAATTAAGCAAAAAATCTTGAATTAAACAAAAAAAATATCTGCCAGTGGAACAAATGAAAATTATCTTGGTAAGGACCAATAAAGGCTCCAGTGTCAAAGAACTGGAATTTTCTGTTAATGATTTGATGGTTTAGGCTTTACGGTACCAGCAGCTAAAATTACTTGAGGGAAATAAATCGATTTCATATCAATCCGACATTGACAAAGACGAAAACAAAGGGAATTTTATCCATCGTTTTTATATGTTTTAGTCAGTTTTGTAAGCATGCAATACAGTTCCAGTTAGTTATCCTTTATTTCTTTTAATTATAGTTTTTTATTTATTTCAAAAATATTTTTACAATTCTAGTTTTGGTCATTTCGTTAGTTTTCGTTAACGATAATAACCTTGCTTGGGATTCAGCCGAAGACTTAGAGCAGACGGTATGTGTGCATTCATTTGCATTTTCTTAGGGGCTAGAGTTCAGCGCTGCCATTTTTCACCTCAATCTGAACACTTAATTACTTCAACTGTTCGACCGGCTAATCTGTCACTTCATAAAAATCTACTAAATAGGTCTGTCTCGGTAGAAGCAAGGATGTGATTTAGTATCTGGATCAATGCCTCGGTACTCGGACTAGATTTGGCTCAGAAGAAGATCTTGTGCTTTGCAGGACAGACGTACAATTACACTCCAATACATGTGGAAATATCAGCTTGACCTGTGTCATCTGAATAATCTTTTTTTCCTTTGTCGTCCGCAGATTGCAGTTGCACAGCTTATCCCTCAGCCGGATGATGACGGGTTTTCTCCTCCTTCCGACTCCGTGCCAGAAAAATCTTGGCCGTGCACGTGTAAAAGAGCTGGGCTCACGCATTAACCTGCCCGTTGACCTCTGTTCAAAGTCCTTCTTGCAGATGATGCATGTGAGTGACCACAGATGTTAGAAATAATTGACACTCATATCCTCCCCACTATGTCGAGTAGCTCCTTTCCACCACTAGATGGCAGTCCTGTATTAAAAGCAGAAAACAAGTTGAATCAGAGGCAATTGAATGTTCCAGGCTGTTTCTATTGTTAATAATTGTTTCCAACTGTGTAACATCATGCATTAATGTCACTGTCTATTTTCACTGTGGGTAATGTCCGTATTTGTTTCCGTGACCCCCCCCCACCACCACCACCACCCCTCCAACTCAAAACATTTATTTCCATCTGCATTGACCCTTTCATGCATGAATTATGAGAACCTTAGTCAATATTTCTTTCTTGAGTGTTTTGATTCTTCTTTAGGCATTAAAAAAACAATACAATTGAATTTTTTTTTTTTTTTTTATCAATCTATTGTTCGTGGCGTTACAAAAACGTCCACTCAACTGAACGCCATGTGTTTAACAAATTCATGCACGAATTATGAGAACCTTAATCAAAATTTTTTCCTGAGTGTTTTTATTCCTCTTTAGGCATGAAAAAAACACAATGTGATAGAAAATTTTTGTCTGAAAAATTAATAAAAAAAAAAAAAAATAGAAATGCATTAAAAAAGTTAAAAATTCTTATGAACCTATTTTTCATGAAGTTGCAAAAATATCCACTCAACTGGACACCACACGTTTAATTTTTGACGCACAGAAACATGTATTTACTGATAAATTGTGTGAAAACTGTGGTGAAGGCTTGTGATTCTGGGGGTTTATCCTCAGGAGCATTGACCCTTTCATGCATGAATTATGAGAACCTTAGCCAATATTTCTTTCTTGAGTGTTTTTATTCCTCTTCAGACATTAAAAAAACAATACAATCAAATTATTATAAATATGTGTATATATATATATATATATATATATATATATATATATAATTTTTTTTTTTTTTATGAACCTATTGTTCGTGGAGTTACAAAAATGTCCACTCAACTGGACACCATGTGTTTAACCCTTTCATGCACGAATTATGAGAACCTTAATCAAAATTTTTTCCTGAGTGTTTTTATTCCTCTTTAGGCATGAAAAAAAATGTGATAGAAAATTTTCTTCTGAAAAATAAATACAAAAAAATAAATAAATAAAATAAAAATATGTTTAAAAAAAAAAAAAAATAGAAATACATTAAAAAAAAAGTAATAATGACAAAAAAAAAAAAAAATTCTTATGAACCTATTTTTCATGAAGTTGCAAAAATATCCACTCAACTGGACACCACACGTTTAATTTTTGACACACAGAAACATGTATTTACTGATAAATTGTGTGAAAACTGTGGTGAAGGCTTGTGATTCTGGGGGTTTATCCTCAGGAGCATTGACCCTTTCATGCATGAATTATGAGAACCTTAGCCAATATTTCTTTCTTGAGTGTTTTTATTCCTCTTTAGACATTAAAAAAACAATACAATTGAATTATTATCTATCTCTATATATTTTTTTTATGAACCTATTGTTCATGGAGTGACAAAAATGTCCACTCAACTGAACACCATGTGTTTAACCCTTTCATGCACAAATTATGAGAACCTTAATCAAAATTTTTTCCTGAGTGTTTTTATTCCTCTTTAGGCATGAAAAAAAAAACCCAATGTGATAGAAAATTTTCTTCTGAAAAAATAAAAAAATAAAAAAAATAAAAAAAATTAGAAATACATTTAAAAAAGTAATAATGACAAAAAAAATTCTTATGAACCTATTTTTCATGAAGTTGCAAAAATATCCACTCAGCCGGACACCACATGTTTAATTTTTGACACACAGAAACATGTATTTACTGATAAATTGTGTGAAAACTGTGGTGAAGGCTTGTGATTCTAGGGGTTTATCCTCAGGAGAGATCTACATAATGTTACCAATTCATGTCAGAAAAGACATATAGTGTCTTAAAACTTTAATAAAGATATGTGTAAAAAAAAAAACAAAAAAACAAAACAACGAAAAGAACCACAAAATCCATGAATAAACAATAGAACAGCTGTAGAATAGCTGTCCACTGTAGTGACCACTATGCATGAAAGGGTTAATTACTGAAGCAAAGAAACTGAAGAAGGTAGAAGTGGATTTCCAAAGTCTGATTTTTGCTCTTGCAGCTTAAAGGAGTGATATTTGACTTTTTAAAATGGAATTAAGCATTTTAAAACATTTCCCAAACTGTAAATGCTATGTTTGGGTCTGAATTCCTCATTATTTCAACCCTATTTCTGAGTAATGACACCAGAAAGGTTATTTCGAGCGCTGGCCCTTTAAATCGAAATGAGCCACTTCATGCCCCGCCTCCTCCAGGTTGTTGACTGTGATTTCTGTCCCGTTCAGCCACTTGTGTTCGTTAAAACAACCAACAACTGAACATTTTAGGTAATCAGCTCAAATTTTGGACATATTTTCAGTTTTTACTCCAACCGCTGCTGCTGATAAACAATTATGTCACACTCGGAGAAATGTTCATTGGAAGTGTTGACCTTATATGTGCAAATGTTGTGACATAACTAGTTATAAAACGTAACAAATTAAGCAGGAATTGAAACAAATTGTAGAAATCCACTCGATTTTTGCCAGAATTAACCCTTTCATGCATGAATTATAAGAACCTAAGTCAAAAATTTTTTCTTGAGTGTTTTTATTCCTCTTTTGTCATGAAAAAAACAATGCAAATGATTTAAAAAAAAATTTTTTATGAACCTATTTTTCGTGGAATCACAAAAATGTCCACTCAGCTGGACACCCTGCATTTAATTTTTGATGCAAAGAAACATGTATTTAAAACTCATCATCAGAAAGTGATATACTGTGTGAAAACTATGAAATAAAAACATTTTTAATGCCGCTAATCTGATGTTTTCTCACATTTTATCCTACTCAAATACTAGTTATTATTCATTTCATGGAGATAATATCCTCTGAGACCCAGGAAATTGACAATTTTAGCTTTTATACACTAAAAAATTATCCAGATTGGAAATTGCATAATGCAACAGTTTTTTCAGATACATTTTAAAGGTCCCGTATTATGCTATTTTTCAGTCACGTCATATAGGTCTCAGAAGCCCAAAAACATAGTATTTAAGTTTGTTCGCCCCAAAATCATCCTTTTTTCGGAGTTTCAGCGGTCGAAAAAGTCACTCTCACCAGCCCTCCTCAGAACAGTCTGTTTCTGGGCCTGCTTCCGGGTATGCAAATGAACGCATCTGTCCACGCCCACTCCCCCTCCCCTCTCTGGGAGAGGACGTGGCTTACGCTAGCGGTACTACGCGCTAATGTTGACGGTGAAGCCATCATACACATGTCTCAGACAGAACGTCTTTCCAAACACTGGCTTTCTTTGCCTTGAGGCGTGACTGAGCCCCGACGGAAAACGGCGGTGTTGTGTCGGGTTCGTGGACCTGACACGGAAAGACGCCTGCCGCCACTAATGCAGGTAGCTACTAACAAGCTTGATGCTAACTCTACTGATGCCAACCACAAAAGGCCCGTGTTCAAAGTAGTTCTGTTGAATCTCTCTTGATATTATCAGCTCGTGCATGTTAACGGGGACGCAAACGTTAGCAGCAGTAACCGAGCTATGTTAGCTGCCATGCTAACGTTAGACGTACACATCAACACCCACCAGCTTATCCGTAATGTAGGGTTATACAGTAAAGATACAAAAAAATGATCAGAACTTACATCTCCCACACTTGTACTTGGGTCACGAAGCGTTGGTACTGCGTCCTTCTTGATTCGGAGTCTTTGTGCTAAGCCGCAGCTGTATGGGCCCATGTTCGAAAAACACTCGTCCGTGAAATGCCGGGCACACACATACAAGCGTTTGGGAATGTTGTTTGGTCCATGAGCATCACAGATAGAATCCAGCCACTTTTTACGGAGAGGCTCGGAAGTGGGGAGCAAAAATAAACTATGGTGTTGGTGTGTGCAGCCAACAACACCACAACCTGCGTGTCTCGCCTTCGCCATGTTTGTTGTCTAAGAGGTACTTTGCCAGGGCGGGGCTCGCTTTGCCAGGGTGGGGGCACAGTCAGGGGGAGGAGTTAAATCCGCTTATGTCGTCATAAGCGGACCCAACTCAAACTCGGCCGTTTGAGCAGGCATTTTCACAAAATGTGGTGTAGCAAGGCAGGGAGGAAACAGACAGTTTTCAAATTCCAACCTCATAATGAGGCTACTGCAACACACACTACTATAAGAAAACTGTCACAAAGTGAGATTTGCATAATACGGGACCTTTAAAAATAATTGTTATTTATTTATTGACTTTTTAACGGAATGTCCTTTGCAATGGACAGCATTTTAGTTAAACTGTCAAACTTTTGTCCCCTATAGAGGACACATTGCACTGTGGGGTCTCAGGAGGATATGCAAAAAAAAAAAAAAAAAGTTTCAGAAAACTGTTAATTACAGTCTCATAACAATTAGCAACTGATTTACACTCAAACATGTTTTTGCAGATCAGGTTTATCAAGAACAGCAAAGTTACAGTAAAGGTATGAATATCAGTGTATTATTATGGGATGGTGCATAAGTGTCCACTGTGTTGGCTGATATGGAACTAAAACAACAAAACCCATGAATATACAAGAGAACAGCTGGAGAAGAACTGTCCACTGGAGTGACCACTATGCGTGAAAGGGTTAAGCGGGAAGCCCAAAAGAGCACTCTGAATCTGCCTTCTCCATTTTAGATTAGATTAGATTCAACTTTATTGTCATTACTCAGTATAAATACAGGGTAACGAAATGCAGTTAGCATCCAATCAGAAGTGCAAATAGCAGAAGTGCAGTATAATACAGTTAAATATCGTATGTACAGGTAAGCAATATGTACAGATGAGTGCAGTTATTTACAGCTAGTGCAAATGAGATGGTTATATAAGTATTGAATGTACAGATGAATAAATAGGATGTTAGATAGTTCTGTGCAGTATATGTACAATTGTTATGGGAGATTTCACATTTGCACATTGGCCACACGTTTAAAGCCTTTACGAGTCAAGTGCATATCTGTGAAACAAGAACTCCGGGCCAAGGATTTTCAGAGAACACAGACTGCAGTTTGAGATTCCCACAGCTCGTCTGTTGGAAACAAATAAAACTCATGACAGATTGACTTCCTGCAGGATACAGTTGGTGCTGCGGATTCCAAGTGACCGTAAAAATGAAACAGCGAGTAGAATTTGAGAAACTGATAAGGGTTTTAACTGCCCTTGAACCCTTTCATGCATAGTGGTCACTGCAGTGGACAGTTCTTCTACAGCTGTTCTCTTATATATTCATGGGTTTTGATATTTAAGTTCCATATCAGCCGACACAGTGGACGCTTATGCATCATCCCATAATACATTATAATTCATACCATTACTGTAACTTTGCAGATCAGGTTGATAAACCTGATCTGCAGTAACATGTATTAAATGAATTGGTAATTGTTATTCGACTATAGCACTGGGTTACAAAAAAATGTTTTTTGCAAGTTGTCTAGGTTTTTTCAGCTGAATTAGGACCATTTTGCACCGCTAAATCCAAAAATGACATCTGTTTTTCTCAATCAGGTCAGGTTTTTTTTGCTAATTTGATTTTGAAAAATTTGATCTTCTCGCAAAATTGATTACATTTTTGTAAACTTTATCTTGGTCACCAAGTTTAATACCAAAATAAGATTGGTAAGCACACTTTATGAAACTTGTGACTTGAATCCTGTTAGGTACAATGGTGTATTCACCGCAGATGTAGCAGAATACGTCAGGCTTATTTTTGCAAGATCTTCTAGTTGAAGCCATTTCATTCACCTGTAATATTAAAAAAAACAATCATAAATTGGCAAAAGTAAAATCTTCAGAAGTTGTTTATTGCAAGAAATATGAAAGAATTTTGTATCATATGATGTGAAAATGCCCATAAATGTAAGCAAAAATGTTAAAAAGCCAAGATGTAGCATAGTTCAGAAAGCTGACCTGATTGAGCAAAATTAATGTGATTTTTGGATTCAGCACACCAAAATTATCCTAAATCAGCTCAAAAAACTTCAACAATAAATTTGTTGTTGACCAGTGTTATATTTTACAGACTTAAGCTTAAGGTTAAGCAGTTTAAGATCCTGTTCAAATGTTCATATTCTATTAGTTCAGAACTAACATCCTAACATTGATTTGTTCAATCCCAACAAAGGAACTAACATTATTTAATAAAAGTGTTAAATAATAATAATAATAAATAAAATAGAAACAAAAAAGAAAAACAAAAAACAATTATTACTCACTTCATGGAGATAATAGGAAAAAAAACCTTTTTGATTAAGAAAACTATTAATTACAGTCTAATAACAATAAGCAATTGATTTACACCCAAACATGTTACTGGAGATCAGGTTCATCAATAGCAGCAAAATTACAGTAATGGTATGAATGTCAGTGTATTATGGGATGGTGCATAAATGTCCACTGATATGGAACTAAAACAACAAAACCCATGAATATACGAGAGAACAGCTGGAGAAGAACTGTCCACTGGAGTGACCGGTATGAACGAAAGGGTTAATATTTGGAAGTTGAAATACTATATAGAAGCCCTTTAAACAGACAACTAAATCCCAGAATCATATATTATGAATATAACTCTTTATAAGCTTGTAACAGAAGCTGAAATTTACAGGTTTTAGTGGAATGTAGCGGTAAAGTTGGAGGTTGCAGCCAAATGAATACATCACCTTTTCCTCCTCCTGCTGCACCCAAGCTGTAGATAACTCTATTCCATGCTTCAAAATAGTAATGTCAATGCCCGTTTATGTCACATACCATTAACCATAAATCAGGAAGAAGAAGAAATTCGTTCTGGGTTTCTTTAGAAATATGGTGGTGCACCATAGCAGACTGTTCCCTCCTCTATAATCCTTCCATTTTATTGTTACAAAATCACAATGACTATTATTTTCAGACGATTATACACTAATAAAACATAATTCTAACTATTATATTGATTTTATGCGATTCTAAACCCTTAAATCTTATATATACCTTTAAATCTTTGCTTTTACCTTGGGCAGCTTTGTCAGAATATTGCGTTTTTAAGGATGGACCTCCCTTTTCTTGATAAAGAAGAGGTAGATACCAGTTTCTGGCAGCTGGGTTGGACTTATCACAACCATAACAAACAGCTACTGTAGCGTAATCTCCCGAGCTCACCCCCCTCCCACCTCCCACCCTCCCTCCGTCCTCTCTGTTCTCCCCCCTGCTCCCTGGTTGTTTGCCCACCATGCTGTCCCCAGCTGTACTGTTCTCTCTCCACTGAAGAAGGAAGCGAGGAAGGGGAGGGGTTGGAGGGTTGGGGAGTTGGGTGTGTGTGTGTGTGTGTGTGTGTGTGTGTGTGTGTGTGTGTGTGTGTGGGGGGGGCTGGCCGGCGTCAGTCCTGCCTGCCTGGCTGTTGTGTTGGAGCCTTGATGTTACAGACTGCAGAACAGCCTCTTAGGCCCTCATAATCCACTGGATTGTTGCATTAAAACCATCACATGATTCTTTGCTCCCTTCCAGTTGTACCGTTGCGTCATCATTGGAGGAAGCTATAAATAACAAAGAACGGCTGCGGGGGAGGGAGGGGGGAGATATGGAATGGGGTGAGGGGGGGGCATTATCAAACACATAGAACAGGGGTGTCAAACTCATTTTCTTCTGGGGGCCACATTCAGCCCAGTTTGACCTCCACTGGGCCGGACCAGTCAAATAATAGCATAATAGCCTCTAAATCACAGGTGTCAAACATGCGGCCCGGGGGCCAAAACCGGCCCGCCAAAGATTCCAATCTGGCCCAAGAGATGAATTTGCAAAGTGCAAGTTAGGACATCAAACTCAAAAATAATATCATAACTAGAAAAGCACTCGGAGAGCGCAGACCTCCGCCAAGCGCAAAAATTCCCCACATAATCGGTGATACAAATCCTACATTTATTTTTTAAAATAAAATCCGCCTTCTGGATCAGATCCAGATCAGCCTTTGAAATGTGATAGAGGACCCCATTGTCAATTCCTGAGTTAAATTTCATGAGTTTTGGTCAATAATTAAGCGAGATATTAGGAAACGAAAATTTTGGCCCCATTTACCACAATGTTAACGAAAATTTCAAAGTAATCCAGAATCCAGGATTTCTTCCGGATCACCCCCAAAAGTTCATCATTTCTTCCTTATCCCATTTCCAACAAACCCTGAAAATTTCATCAAAATCTGTCCATAACTTTTTGAGTTATGTTGCACACTAACGGACAGACAGACAAACAAACAGACAAACAAACCCTGGCAAAAACATAACCTCCTTGGCGGAGGTAACTAGGCCTGTAACAGTACACGTACAGAACCGAACCGTTTTGGTACGCACCTGTTCGGTTCGGTACACAGCTGTACCCAAACAGCACAGTATGATGAGAAAAAGAAAAAGGAATGAAAGACGTCATTCGATGCGGGACTTTAAATCCGTGCAAGTTTCACACGGACATATTGAAGGAGTGCACATTGACCCAAAATATGAAATAACAGCTGATTTTAGGTTAAAAAAAACAAGAAATATGATGTGAACCTGGAAGGAAGAGACTGCAGACCCTCCACCATCAGTCCAGTCCAGTTTGGATCAGTTCAGGTTCAGGTGAAAGACAACAACGAGGAAAGAGACGTTAATAAGACGGACGTTGTTTGGCCCCTAGGAACTACGGTAGTTCTAAAACACTGACACTAGCTCTGTCTGTCTGTCTGTCTGTCTGTCTGTCACACACGCTGTATAATAGAGGAATAAATAGAATGTTGAAAGTATGTAAAGTTTCACTTTCGTTTCACGACAGCGTTCGTTACGTTAGTTATGGACCGCACCCCCAGGTATATAACCGCGCGCCCCCCCTACCCCCCGGCTCCGACAAAAAAAAAAAAAAAAAATCCCCCATGTACACAGGCACACACACACACACACACACACACACACACACACACACACACACACACACACACACACACACACACACACAAAGTGTCCTAAACAGTTTGTTCTCTGTCCTAAAATAAATAATTTGGTTCATTGTGTTGTAAAAGTTTCTCATCAGTTTGTTTCAACAGAATACCACTTTACCCTCTTGTTAATGTTGCACTTCATGTGGAATTTTTATGTTATTTTCATGCAGAATATGAACTGACAGAACTGTGATTAGATTTTTCTTGTTTGTTCGAAACTACCTTTCAGGGAAAAGTGCAATACTAATGTTTAAAATACATTTAGTAATATTAATAATTTATTTTATTTTCTATTTGATTTGATTTGATTCTATTGTCTCCAAAAATTGGGGGAAAAATGTTTAAAAATTCATAAATGCATTAATAGACATTTTGAGGGGTTTTCTTTCTTCCCGTACCAAACCGAAAAAAACCGAACCGTGGCTTTGAAAACCGAAAACATACTGAACCGAAAATTTTGTGTACCATTACAGGCCTAATCATAACAACCTATAAATAACGACAACACCAGTTTTTTCTCTTTGATTTAGTGCAAAAACACTGCAGTTTTAACAATATTCTGCCTGTTACTACATGTTTTTTGTATTTGTACATCTGATCTGTAATGCATTTGTATAAATGATAAGTAGAGGCAATATTGGCATAATTTAACATCATTTTCTGCACTATAACGATTTGGAGTTGTCATTATTTATTGGCTATCATGCTGTTATCTTATTGGTACCCACTTCAGATTAAATTGGGCTGAATGTGGCCCCCGGAAGAAAATGAGTTTGATACCCCTGCTCTAAATAAATGACAACTCCAAATTTTTTTATAAGCAAAAAATAACATTAAATTATGAAATCATTTACATTTTACAAACTATCCAAACAAAAAAATGTGAATAACCGGAAAAAAAAAAGAAATTTCTGAAGAAAAATAAGAAGAAATAAGAAAATTTTGATCAGTATTCTGCCTCAACTTATGATTTGTGTGTGCATTACAGATCAGACAAGACACAAAACAGGCAGAATATTGTTAAAATTACACTTATTTTTCTTTAGACATTTCAGGTTGTTCATATTCGTTCAGGTTATTGATGTTTTATTATTAAAGGATATCAAAATTTAATGTTGTTGGCAATAAATCAAAAAGCAAAAAATTGGTGTTGCCATTATTTAGAGCACAGGTGTCAAACATGCGGCCCGGGGGCCAAATCTGGCCCGCCAAAGGTTCCATTCCGGCCTGAGGGATGAAAGTGCAAAAATTAACCTGAACAGTCCAGGTTGTCCAAATCCTTTTGGTTCAGGTTCCACATACAGACCAATGTGATCTACAGTAAAAATAACAACACAATAAACCATAAATAATGACAACTACAAATTTTCTTTGTGAAAAATTATGTGGAAAAAATTTAAGTGAAAAAAAACAAACAAACAAAAAAAAACATTACACTGTGAAAATATTTACATTTACAAAACTATTCTTTCACAATAAAAGGCAAATAAACATAAATAAAAACAGAGATGAACAACCCGAAATGTGCAATTTGAACAATATTCTGCCTGTTACTAAATGTTTTGTGCATTTATGGATCCACTGTGATCTGTAGTTGTGTTAATTTAATAATGACAATGAGGCTTGTTTGTTTATGAATGATGTTGTACTGATAAATCTGCTGTAATTATTGAAGACAATGTTTGATTTGTTGAGTTTGTTTGTATGACTGTACTGACATGAACATACTGTTGTGGGTAATTCAGTTACTGCATTATGGACTGTTGTGGTTTGATGCTAAAATTAGGGAAATAGTATAGGCTGATTGCTGTATAAAGTTAATGATAAAGGTGTAAAAGCACTGAGGGGTAGGATTAAATAAGTTTATACTTCTTTCTACTCCTTTTCGACCATGCAAAATTCAGACTTGTATGTGCTTGAAGATAGTTTCTGTCCATTTAAATGTTGTTTTGTTTATGTCTTGATTTGCTTTGTTTTGTCTTATTTTCTTTGCATGTTCAAAATAAAAAAAAAAAAGTAATAAAATAAAATAATAATAAGAGATGTAATATGGTAGAAATTGTTCAAATTTTAGTTCCAAACTCCAAAATTTTAACAATATTCTGCCTGTTACCAAATGTTTATGTAACATTGTGTGTAAATGTACATGTATAAATAATAAGTCGAGGCATAATATTGTTAAAATTGCACTAATTTGTCAAATGAAATTTCGTTTTTTCAGGTTATTCACATCTTTTTTTTTGTAAAATGTTAATATTTTCATAATTTAATTGGGTTTGTTAAATACTAAAACAAAACAAAAAAACTTGGATTTGTCATTATTTATAGGTTATTAAGTCATCATTTTACTGCTCTGGCCCACTTGAGATCAAATTGGGCTAAATATGGCACCTGAACCAAAATGAGTTTGACACCCCTGATTTAGAGGCATGATGTCATGTTATTTTTTTCACATTAAACCAAGAGGAACATTTGGAGTCATTATTTTTAGGTTATTATGCTGTTATTTTTGAATTCGACACCCTTGACTGTTAATATCTTCTGCACTTGACAAATTCATCCCGTGGGCCGGATTGGAACCTTTGGCAGGCGGGCTTTGGCCCCCGGGCCGCATGTTTGACACCTGTGACATAGAACAATGTAGATTGGCAGCTATTGGCTCCCTCCAAACATAACACACAGCTTTGAGTTAGACCAAGCAGTAATATTCACACTTACCTGACTTAGTCCTTGGCATGCGTCACAATACTCACAAAAGATTTGAGGCATAAAGAAATTCAGCAGCGCGGCAGGGGCCAACGGCTGTGACGAGAAAACAAGATAAAGGGAATATTCAGGCATGTCACTCACCGAGACGTCAAGTCTTTTTTTCCGGAATGAGAAGCTACCTCAGATTGTCACATCATAGAAGTAAATTCAGGTGCGGCAGCGTTGACAGTAAGCCACGGAATGGGGTTGAGCTGGGTAAAATAGGTTGTGGGGGTTTTTTTGTTCATTACTTTCATGTGCTTAGAGAGGGGATGTAAATCTTCATAGGTTTTCTCTGGGAAACTGAGAGATTGCGATTTGCTGGAAGGTAACCTCTGCAGTGGGAAACGTATACTGAGGCAAAACACAGCTATGACAACCACATAAACCAATAGAGCTGTTTTTGTTTTCCCATGTCTGCTACCCCCTGTGCATTGCATTAGCATATATCCCTGTCTTTGCCCGCCAGGCAAATATCTACAGTACAAGTCTGTGTGTGGATGAACGCACTTTTTATTCAATGTGAATTATGTAACATTACAGAGCAACATGCTTCAGAGGTAAATATCTGACTCAAACTACACTGGTACCATGACTGTATCATCACTGTTACTAACATCTGTGGTTAATTACTCTATATTAGTAGTGGATGTGTTCAGATCTTTAACTTAAGGCTATGCTAAACATTTGCTGCATTAGTGGTAGATTAAATATGTAATTACGTAAACAACCACAAAGGATCATTTCCTGATTTATTGACTGAACTAAAGAATTTTTTTTTTTATCATTTTGCTTTTCTGCTATCAGTAGGAGATCTTAGTTGTAACTGCAGCAGGCGGCTATTTTCAGCAAAACTGAATTTGGTGAGGAATTCAGAAAGAGAACAAGTCAAGTGTTTTTCACAGGAGTGGGTGGAGACCAAAAATGAGCTGAAACGAGAGGTAGTATCGGACCAAACACACACTGAACCAGTGGTTTTTTCTCATAGGCTGTAAGGGAAGCTCAGCTTCCTCTAAAATTATGAAAATTAAATGGTTAAATCTGTTCGGTTGTGTTGACATTTCATTGACTACAAATGTGTTTGAACACGTTCATCTCACAGACGAGTTCGTTCAGAATCAGCTTTATCACAAATCAACAGACTCGATGTTGTTCACTTCTCATCCATTCCCGTTGCGCTGTTTTCTCATTCGATCTCTGCTCAGTGCATTTGTCCGTAGACGCTCAGCGTCCATGCACTTCAATGGGACTGAGTGGAACAGTTTTTTTCATTGCCTCAAAACTGGACGGTCACTGGATAAATGCCATGATGTTGTCCCACCCCCGGACGCTTGGTGTCTCTGGGAGTGAATGGAGCTGTGGGCGGAGCTTGGCCGGGCTGGACGCTGGGCTTCCACATGCTGATTGGAGGATCAGTCGAAAGGCTGAATCCCGTTTGATTGACAGCTGTTTTCAGATCTACTCCTTCACTGACACAGTTCAGTTTAATACCGTCACACATTCTGCTGTGAAATCAAGAGAGAAACCACTATGAAATGACTTGTTCATTTCTTGCACTGTAAATAAAACACACTCATTGTACTTCCTTGTCTAAATTTAACATAATTTTAACATTTTCTTGGTACGATAAGGTCACTGACCATTTTCTTAAAAAGGAGCGGAGGGACTAATTTATGTTTAAATAACTTGACATTTTTTTTGATGTAAGCCGACAATGAGCTTCCCCTGTCTGAAAGACGAGCAGCCGCCACTGGACCAAACACCACCGAACCCACAGGTGTCTCTAATCAGTGATGGGATGCAATTTGGTTTGAAAGGTACTTTACTCAACTACATATTTAAGGTGCTTGTACTTTGAGTATTTCCCATTTACAGGATATTTCCGCTCCATTACATCTCAGAGTCGACTATTGTACTTTTCTCTTACTTTTAGGACTTTCAGTACCTTTCCAGTCAACCTTTTTTGTGCCTTTAAAAACCATGCATTTCCAAATCTTTTGAATATTCTGAGTAAACTAAAGGACAGAGTGCTTATTTTGTTAAAATGCTCCACTTTCTTAAGGCCCAGTTTACATGACAACGCTCTTGGGTGAAAATGACAAAATATAAATTTTATAAGATGTGCCTTTTGTTTAGACAGCAACAACATTTTTGTGGGGTTGAAAATGCAAAAAAATAAAACCACCTTCCAGAGTGGAAATCTTAAAAACGCTCCACTCTCGTGTCGGCATCTAAAGGGTTGAAAACACAAAACTGCATTTTCTTGTCACATAGAGTTTACAGGAAAACATGTCGGATTATTTCCTTGCAACGGACCTTCAAGTTGCTTTAGCTGCTCTAATTTACATCCAAGAGTCATTTCAGCAATTGCCACGAATCTTTATAGAGAGTAGTGTTCTGTTTCCTGTTTTGTGATTGGATTTCCTGCAAAGAGAGAACATGAAGAGAAGTAGAACGGTTCTACGTTCTACGCAGGCGCTTGGTCTTGGTGTGCATACTACATTGATAAAAAGGAAATTTCACACACTTTTGTGTGACCCCCCCCCCCGCCAAAACCCCCCCCCCACTTCTAAACGCAGAATTAAAAGTGAGAACGCAACACCATTTTTCCCTTTCAGTTCAGATTATTATCGTCTAAACGTAACCTAATAAGGTGCTCAAATCCACCACTGAAACCCTGGACATGCCCTGATCATGTTCTCAAATCCACCAATGAAACCTTTGACATACTCTGATCACGAGCTCAAATCCACCACAAACCCTGGACTTGCCCTGCCATGCCAAGCTCACTGCTTATTGACAGAGTTAGCCATCTAGCTTCATAACTACAGCCAGTAGGTTTACAAAATGAGCACAGGACAAATAAAACTACTTACAGGCATTACAAATAGAACTAGAAAAGCACTCGGAGAGCACAGACTTCTGCTAAGGCAGATCAGTCCCCCCCCCCCATCACCACCAAAACCTAATCATTTATTCCTTGTGCCTGTATCAACATTTCCTGAAAATTTTATGAAAATCCACCCATAACTTTTTAAGTTATCTTGCTAACAGACAAACAAACAAACAAACAAACCAGTGTTCAGAGAACGCAAACCTCCACCAAGCACCCCGAACGGTGTACATGTGTGGATCAACTATTTCTTTTTAAATTAAACAGTTTCAAGGTTGTTCCATACAGCAGAAAAAGTTGAAGCTTGGTACCAGTCATGTGTATGTCAAATTATATTCAATTCCAATCAATATTTGTTGAGTTATAATGAAAAACGTGTCGTAAATGGGATTTTCAATGTTAAATGTAAAGAGTCCACATTCCACAGTGGATGTGGACAATTTTATGCCAGATACAAGATATTGTTATAAGGTACAAGTGGATCCAACTGGATGCTAATCGAAGTCGTTTAGAATTTTTTATGAATTTTCGAAAATGCCTCAATGATGAGAGATAGGAAAATTGTAGATTTTATGACCTTGCTGTGACCTTGAACTTTGGCCGACTTGGCCCAAAATTTAATGGGTTGGTCCCAGGGCCTAGGCCTATCTGTGGGGAAAATTTGGTAAAGATGGTTGGAATAGTTTTCCTGTAAAGTTGCTAACAAACAAACAAACCAGCAAACATGCAAACAAACAAATACACAAAGCAAAGTGATCACAATACCTCCTGGAAGAGGTAACAAACAAACAAACCCAAATGAAAACATAACCTCCTTGGCGAAGGTAATAAAATAACTGGCAAAATCAGTGTTTGGAACTATTGGTGTCTCCATAACCTGGAAGTCTATGGGAGTTCATGGAAGTGTTGCCACTCTGTTTTCTCTACCGCTCTGATGCAGATGACTCATCGGGGTTAATATTTCAGATCTTGCAGAGTCAGAAGACAGTATACACAGCCTTCATAGAGTGATTTGTGGTGTGTAAAGTCAGTGCAGCAGCCTCATGCACACGTGGAGACATTTCATAGATGCACAGACACCATTAGTCGTTTCCAAGAATCCAACTGATAAGATCGAATCAGAAGTTTTGCACACCTCCTCCTGTCTTCTCTCTCTCTTTGATCTCTCTACATTACACCCTCTGTGTCTTTCCTCCCATAAGCCTCAAACCATCCATCCAACCACCCCCCCCCTCCACACACACTCTCCCTCTCTTTACCTGATCCGTTCACCTCAGCCCGGCTCTTCCGCCCCATGAGGCTCGAGTATGTTATTTAAGTCAAGGACAGCATTAGCATGACGATCACAGCCTTCTATCACAACTCTTGTCTGCCAAGGCTGGAAGACTGGGCTTTGTTATTAAGGAGAGAAACCTACTAAACATGCAAAGAGCGAGAGAGAGAGCGAGAGAGAGAGAGAGAGTGAACGAGCCAAAGGCATGGAGGCAGGATCACATGGTTTATAAGAAATCAAAGGTAATTTGTTATTGCGTAAGATAGAGCATACATTAAAGAAAAACATAATAAATTTACATGACATATGTTGTCAGATCACATGAAGGAGCCTCACACGTTCTGTCAATGAAAGACAAAAGCACTTTCCACAAGTGTCAAGAGACAGGCTTACAAAGAGACTCCAAAATCATAGCCACGTCATATGTACAGCTCCCTACATCATTATACGAGTCCCTCAGTGAAATCGGAGCAGACTCTACGTATGAATGAATTCTGGCTCATTGCGTAAGGTCTCTTTACCCATACGAGGGGCGACTGAAAAGATTTGAGCCTAACATGGAAAGGATTAAGATATGAAGACCAAATTTGGTACATGAAATCTTTCACATATCTTAATCCTATCCACTAAATTTCTTGGTCATAGCAATCTTTTTCCCTGTTTTACAGCTCCCTGAGGTTTCTGTATCAAGTGTTTCCTGAAAAATGGACAAACTTGAGTATCGGCACTGACGCTCTTTGAGGCAAACCCACCCAATTTCTTGGACTGATTTGTGACTATGGATGAGACTTAGGTCCATCACTATCAGCCTGAGACCAAGGAGCAGTCAAAACAATGGAAACATCCCATGTCACCAACCCCAAAGAAGGCAAAGGTCGTACCTTCTGCGGGCAAGGTCATGGCCTCTGTTTTCTGGGATGCGCAAGGAGTGCTACTGGTGGTCTACCTCCAGAAGGGTTGTACTGTCAATGGACCAGTGGCGGCTGCTCGTCTTTCAGACAGGGGAAGCTCATTGTCGGCTTACATAAAAAAAAAATAGTCAAGTTATTTAAACATAAATTCGTCCCTCCGTTCCTTTTTAAGAAAATGGTCAGTGACCTTATCGTACCAAGTAAACAAGAAAACATTAACCCTTTCACGCATTAATTATGAAAAGCTTAATCAAGATTTTTTTTTCATTGGTTTTTTAAATTCCTTTTTAGGCATGAAAAAACAAACAATGCGATTGAATTTTTTATGAACCTATTTTTCAGGGCGTTACAAAAATATCCACTCAGCTGGACACCATGTGTTTAATTTTAGAGGCAAAGAAACATGTATTTACTGATATACTGTAAAAAAACTATGAAATAAAAACATTAATACTGCTAATCTGATGTTTTCTCACATTTTAACATACCTGCATGGAGATAATTTGCCAAAAAAAAAACCCAACCTTTTTCTTAAAAAAAAAAAACAAAAACAAACAAACAAACAAAAAAAAACAGTTAATTACAGTCTAATAACAATTAGAAATTTTTTACACTCAAACATGTTTCTGCAGATCAGGTTTATCTAGAACAGCAAATTTACAGTAATGGTGTGAATTACAGTGTATGGGATGATGCATAAGTGTCCACTGTGTTGGCTGATATGGAAATAAACCAACAAAATCCACAAATATACAAGAGAACAACATCTTTGAATAGCTGTCCACTGTAGTGACCACTATGCATGAAAGGGTTAAAATTATGTTAAATTGAAACAAGGAAGTACAATGAGTGTGTTTTATTTACAGTGCAAGAAATGAACAAGTCATTTCGTAGTGGTTTCTCTCTCGGTTTCACAGCAGAATGTGCGACGGTATTAAACTGAACTGTCAAATGAAGGAGTAGATCTCAAACTAGCTGTCAATCAAACGGGATTCAGCCTTTCGACTGATCCTCCAATCAACACGTGGAAGCCTGGCGTCCAGCCTGCCCGAGCTCCACCCACAGCTCCATTCACTCCCAGAGACACCAAGCGTCTGGGGGCGGGACAACATTGTGGCATTTATCCAATTACCGTCCAGTTTTGAGGCAATGAAAAAACCTGTTCCACTCAGTCCCATTGAAGTGCATGGACGCTGAGTGTCTACGGACAAATGCACTGAGCAGAGATCGAATGAGAAAACAGCGCAACGGGAATGGATGAGAAGTGAACAACATCGAGTCTGTTGATCTGTGATAAAGCTGATTCTGAACGAACTTGTCTTTGAGATGAAAGTGTTCTAACATATTTGTGGTCAATGAAATGTCAACACAACCGAACATATTTAACCACTTAATTTTCGTAATTTTAGAGGAAGCCGAGCCTCCCTTACAGTCTATGAGAAATCGCCTCTGGTTGAAAAATAGGGCAATAAAGTACTTCTACCTCCTACCATCTCTTGGAGGCTCAAAACTTTTCAGTCGCCCCTCGTACACCTATTATGGAAAAAAAAAAAAAATACACACCACACATTTTCTTCTCCTCCTAAAATGAAATGGGAACATATGAACATTTTAAAAGACCCACATTTGACTCCCCACTCTCTGCTCGTGTTTACCAAACCTATTTATTACAGCAGGAAATTAAAACACAGTTAATTGTATCACAAACACACATCTGTGTTACTAACACCAGATTAATTTTTAATGAAACAGATGCCGTCCTGGGCCAATTTCTCCCTCCGCCAACCACGGGGTTCAACCTACCGCGGCCTGCAGTTTTACAAACACCCGCTGAAGCATCCTCTTCTTTGCTGACTTCTCTGCGGTGAGCTGAAAGCAGCACACTTAAAGGCTTAAAAGCATCCAATGTAATTAAAGTCATCACAGTCTTATACTCATTATCGACATAATCACCTCCGCAGCTCATTTGGCGCTGCAGCAAACAAAATAATTTGGCAGTTTTTTTTTTTTTTTTTTTTTTTTTTTTTGGAAGTGACTCACCTTTCGTGCACAGCCTGCAGTGTCTGTGGTCATTCGGAGTCTTCGTAGCAGACAGAGAAGGAGAGATGGGGTCTGACATTTCACATGGCTTTCAGTCAGACGTATAATCTGCTGGTCTGAGGAGGGGGTAGGGAAGCTGTGTGGTCTTGCAAGCAAAAGAAGAAGAAGAAAAAAACAGCTGCATATTAAATGTACTCAGGCGTTTCATGGCCTGTCAAACCTTGGTGTGATTTGTGAAGCACTGAAGACACACTTGCCTTATGTGCATGTGTAAGTGTGCATGCATGAAGGCATGGATGTGTGCTGGTTAAAGGCATGCACAACACACACACCCACACATACACACACACACACACACACACACACACGGTGGCAGTCAAGCCTGCTATCATTTGAATTTCTCCCCCGCAGTGACTCCGTAAGACATCTCAATCCCCATCATGCTGTCAAAAGAAATAAACACAGTACAGCAAGAACTGAGGAGTAAAGACAGGCTTTTTTTTCCCGTCTTTCACTCATGTTCATCGGCATAAGTCAAATTGCACCCTGGTCTATTCACACAAACGTCAGGATGGGAATCGAGAACCGGTTCTTTTTGAGAACCGGATCCCAGTAGCTCGATTCCTTGGAATTGTTTGCCTGCCTGCTTAACGATTCTGCTTATCGATTCTGCCTTCGTTGCGCATGCGCGATGACGTCACGAGTACGCTGCATTGTTTTGGTCAGAACGTTGAGGCAGAAACGGTCTAAACAGACGACACCAGGTCCACTGGAACACTATCAAACCTTCCATTTCTTCAAAAGGGTGGAATCCCTCCAATCTGGTCAAACATTTGTCCACAGCATGTGATTCATTTACAGGAATGTCATGTATTTGATTTACTACTTAGTGACGCTTGTGAATGTAGCGGCAGAGTGAACGCTGGGCCAAGTTCCGGTTCCGGTTCGGGCAACAAACGTTGTACCCCCTCAAATAGAAGTTTCTGAAGGTAGGGGAAAGGAAATGAGGTGCACGACGACGGGAGACGAGGCGAGTCGAACTGGTTCCACGTAGTAGAAATGCGATAATAGATGAATCAGTAAAGCGTCTTTAGTTTCACTTTCACTGCACACCTCGCATGCCCCCGCCCTCCGCAAACCAGGCCCGGCATCATCTGTTATTATTATTTGTACATACTGTATATGTTACATTTTCTGTGCAGAGATGGAAATATAAAAGACAGTTAATGCAAACACACCTGTTTGTACTCTTTTATTCCCTCACCCAATGAGAATCAATAAGGAATCGGATCGATAAGCAAAATCGATAACGGAATCGGAATCGTTAAATTCTTATCGATTCCCATCCCTACACACACTGCCGACACACACACAAACAAAAAGCCAAAGATGCTCTCATCCGTTGCATGGTGAAAAAATACATTTATTGGAATCTGTGTCAATGTAGAAAAAAGTGAAAACTGGCTTTAGGTTTTGTCACAGTACCACAGGTGAATGTTCCAGCAGCCGTCTGGTGAGCCAAAACTAAGTCAGCAAGCTCATTTGGGCAGTACATCTGCTACTGATGACAACAGAGAAGTGGCCTACGGTGGCCTGCAAACACATCGTCTCAAACACTGAAAAAGCTCAGGCTGCTCCTAAAACACACCACCAGCAAATACACATGTTGTACAGCAATTAACCTAGACCGCTGCTCTCTCAGTTTAATAGGAGGTTGTTTTTTGTTTTTTTTTGTTTTATTTTTTTTTCGGGCAGGCGGATAGAGGCTGATTTTAAACGTGTTGTTGTAACTTGTGATACTGTTACAAATCCCCTTCCAATAACAATAAAGCCAGGGCCACTGACTGCCAGCATCCAAAGGAAGCTCAAAGGAGCCTGTACTGTATGATCAATGGTGGTCCAGTGTTTATAACTCATAACTTAGGCCCATAATATCCCATTTTGTCCCAGACCCTGGAAATAACTCCAGCGGCCCTGTGCAAAGCTATGAGATTCATGCATCATCTTTGATGTCTAACAGGGCCTCCTTTCACTATTCGCAGCCTGACATCCATATATAAAGGGAACATGTTCTTGTTTTTTTTTTCCTGTGTTTCAGTCTGAACCAACATTTCTGTTAAACATACTGTCAGTGACAAATTCTATTGTGGCAGGCCAAAGATTATTATGGGTAGTGCATTTCTATTTCTGATATGACAGGATAAGTCTCACAACACATGGCGAGTCTGCATACTTTATGAGTCAAAGAGTCAAATAGAACTGCAACAGAAAAAGGCAAATGAAAACAAAAGGACATTTCTAAAACTCAGATACTGAGTATTAACATTAAGAGGTCAGTTTTTTCCCCATACAACTTTCTTTACATATAGTCATTTTATTCTTAAATATCTTAAATCTCATATAAAATAATTCATCGGAAACCAATTCTATATACACAGACGAGAGAGTGCACAAGATGGATAAAGAGATGGTGTGCATGCCGAGGTGGAATTCACTGGAGCGGGGGTTTGGTTTGCAGTGAGGTTATACTGGCTGCACTATACTTGTTTCTTTTTTTTTTTTTTTTTTTTTAAAGTCTGGTTTTTCTGACGAAATGTGTGACTCATACTGTATCGTACTCAATATCATCATTCATAAAACAAACAAGTGCTTCTGTATCGAAAAATCTACCTTCTCTTTTAGAGTGGCAATTCTTCAAAGAGCGTGTGACCTTCACGGGAGCAAAAAGCAACACATACTTCAACCTTAACCTCTCCTGACACAAAGCAGAACTGAGAACGTTATGATTTTCTGGTCTGGACTTTAAGGTAAGCCTGGGATTTAAGAAACTTGCAGTGAGCCTGGTTTTATCTGAGACTGTGAGAGAAATGATACATGGCAAGCAGCAGCAGTCTTATAGGGTCAAGGCAAATAATTCATTTATACTGTTAAAACAAAAGCGCATACTACATACGGCAAGGCATGCATGCTGCAGGGATAAATAAGAGTCAAATAAAAGTCAAAATAAATAAATTTGCAGGATTGGACTGATTTCTTCTTTGCCATGTGTTTTTCTCAGGTTTTAGCCAATAGGGAGTGAGGTTTGCTAACACGTTTTATTAAAAGAGAATTGGTCACAGGTATTTTAAGCCGCTTGTTGTTTCTTCTATAGTTACATACACACTTTTTTTTTTCCCTATTTAATTGTTACACAGTGTCTGATTTTACAAGAACCGAGATGCTGATTTTCTATTGTTTGATGATGTATGTGTGAGCTGAAAAAGAAAAGAAAAAAAAACCAACAAAAAACAACAACAAAAAAAAAAAAAACACAGTCATTTGGCAGATGGACCTGCTTTGAAAACCTGGCTCTATGTGGCACAGTGTTAACAAAAAGTGCACTAGATCCAATGAGGTGAACTGAATGACACCAACTCTCTATTCACAATGGCCACGCTGTTGCTGTTGACGCTGCTGTTATTTACTTCTCTCCAGAAAAAGAAAACAAAAAACAAAGAAACACAACAGTGAAGACATCATACAGACAGCACAATCAATACCAACCTGGAAGAGGATGCCTGATTTCACTTCTCTTTTTCTGTTGCTTTGATTTTCATAACTTAACTGGCATCCACACATCTCTGGCAAGCGACAGTATCTTTGTATATTATTTAGAAAATCTCTAGGAGTTATTCACAGTTGCTTGACTGAATGGCAAAAATACCCATGAAGTCTAAAATTGCTGGTTTAGTTGTCTAAAACATGGATGCCAACAGTTCTGGAGGTTCACTGTCATTATAGATTATTTTTGATGGATCCAAAGTGTAAAAAAATCTTGCAGCGTGTTGCCTTTGAGCACTAACACACATATTCATACATACAACCATTCATTTTCTTGTATATATATATATATATATATAGATCTGTAGTAATATGGAGCAGTGGAGATACCTTCAATTACATCTGATGACATGATGGGACACACATTTCACAAATTCTTCTGAATGGAAGAGGTTCTGTTCTGTGTATGGACGCTCCTTCCAGAGCATGTACATGATATTCTGTACAGTAAAACAGCACACATAAAAACATGAGGACATTAAAATAAAAATATCTCACGCTGATTGTGATGTTTCAAATGTTTTTCATTGACTTTTTTAATTTCTAGAAAGGGAGGCGAGGGTTTATTTTTGGTGGGACGGTGCAGGGGCGCTGCCGACCGACCGACCGACCCCCCCCCTGCGGTTCCCTCCCAGACTACACAGTAGTTTCATTCTTCCAGGGTCCAGTGCGTATATTCCCTGTGCTGTCTGAAGTGTACAGGAGACCTTCATGCAGGCCCCCTTTTAGAATCCCGTTCTGATTGGGCGGATTCTGGGGGTACGATTGTCTGCGCGGGGCGTGCATCTCCAGGTGGTGATGTGTCGCTATGGGGTCCTCCTCAGCCACTTTGCCGCAGCCGCACAGGAAGACGCCCGTGTCGCCGGCCTCTGCCGGGCACAGCGAGGGGAAAAGGTCTGCCTTAGCGCAGCAGATATGCCTGTGGCACGGGTTATGGCAGGCCAGGGCCTCGTGCGTGGTAGCAGCATGGCATGTGTGATGCCCGTCATGGTGGCCTTCGTGGGCCAAATGCGGGCAGATGTGGGTGTGGCGCTCATGTGTGCTGTGGGGGCTGTCAGTGTGTGAGCTGTGCACGCTGCCTCCGTCGCCACTGGAGGAGATGTGATAAGCGTACTCCCTCTCGCCTCCGGCTCCACAAGCACCGGCGCCACCCCGGCGGCTGAAATGACGGCCTTTAGTCCTGGTGCTGCTCTTAAGGCAGGGGTGCAGCTGGATCCCCGGCCGGTAACCCTCTGGGTCGGCGTGAAGCAGCACGTGCGTGGCCCCGGGCTCCTCCTCCATCAGCTGCTGGCTATGCAGTGCGGCGCAGCACGGCGTCACCGGCGCCAGACACGTCACGTGGTTTTGTGAGGACGGAAGGGCGGCGTGTTTACAGTGACCGTGACTGCAGCTCATCAGCGCTTTGCTCTGACAGGGTGAGTCATGGTGGCAGTGGCTGTGACACTGGCTATGCCCCGGGGTGTCGCCGTTCACGTTGACCTTCGGCCGAGCCGGAGCGGGCCCGTGGGCCGCGGAGCAGGCGTTGGCGCGCCGACCGGGACAACACGAACACCAGCAGTGCCAGACGTCATCCCGCTTGGCGCAGTGGTGGATGAGGATGAAGAGGCCGAGGGTGACGGAGAAGGCACCGTACAGGCAGCTGAAGATCATGTCCAGGAAGTGGCCCTGCGACACCGCCAGAGCCCCGAAAGTCCAGGTAGCCAAGAACAGGAAGAGGGTGAAGGCCGCCGTGCGTAACTGAGCCTTGAAGGAGTGCTCGTTGGCCAGCAGCGCGGGGTTGATGGGGATGCCGGGGCAGCCGGCCGGGCAATGGCTTCCACTGGGGGGCGCCGTCAGGGCCCCGGGCTCGGCTCCCTGGTGGCAGTGGGTGGGCACGTCGACGGAGGCTAACCTCTGCTGCTCCTCCGTCAGCTGCTTGAGCTCGTACTTCTTCTCGGGATGGCGTCGCAGCTGGATGAAGGTACAGAGGAAGTAGATGCATGTGACCAGGACGATAAAGGCCACGGGACCGAAGAAGGCCCCCAGACTGGGCTCCCACGCCATCCAGCAGCTGCAACACACGGACACCAGAGTGATTTAACACTTACACCTTCAGGTTTGACTGCACATGCTTTTATCTTTAACAAACACACCTCCATGTATCTGCTCATGAATATCACATCTAAATCCTACTGTTTAGAATTCTGGACTATTCAGTTCAATCCAACCCAGACTGCAGCTCAGACCAAACAACCAGCTCTTCATCTGAGAAAAGAGGTGGGTTTGATTCTGATTAAAATGAACCATGGTTTCTTTTTTTTTCATTTATTTTTTAATTAGACAATTGTTGTATCTATTCTGTACTGATTACATGCCAATATTGGATTTACATTAAAGGTGCGGGAGACTTTCGTGACCAATTTTTCATCAAATCTGTAAAACCTCAGTCATATCCTCAGTATCATGAATCTGTAAGTCTTTCTGTGATTACTCACCTGAATCTCTTGCATTACGGTGAACAATTTCGACCATAAACAAACCATGCGTTTACAATCAGAGTCGGGAGGTAACTCGGGCATCTTCGGAATTTTGTCGCAACGTTCAGTGTGGGAAAGGGAGGCTAGCGCAGCCGCCTGACAGCGGCAGCGGCTACAAACACGATGCGGAAACGGCAGGAGCTCCCTTCTCTCTATGCAGATTCCTCCAGCCGTTTCCGCGTTTCAGCCGTTTTCGCGTTGTGCTCGTTTTATCCACATAATATCATATGGTTCTCAGGTGGCTGTGCGAACATCCCTTTCCCACAATGCACGTCGCAACAAAATTCCGAAGATGCCCGAGTTACCTACTGGCTCTGTTTGTAAACATGGTTTGTTTATGGTGGATGACACTAAGAAACTGTTCACTGTTATGCAAGAGATTCAGGTGAGTAATCACAGAAAGACTGACAGATTGATGATACTTAAGCTATGACTGAGGTTTTACAGATCTGATGAAAAATTGGTCTCGAAAGTCTCCCACACCTTGAAGGATTGTCTTCTTTTGGGTAGGGTAGGATTGTGGGAGGGATAAAAAGAAAAATGAAAGAACAGAAGTCTTTTTTATCACATTACACTGTCATGTCTGGGAAATTACTTCCAATAAAGAAAGTTAATTAAAAAAATGAACCATGGTTTGTGTAATTTCTATTATTTATTATTTATATATACATTATACACGTTTACATCCATTTCCTGTAGATTTGTACATATGCAAATCTTGTATTTTTTCTGCTTTATTAGCATATTCTATTTATATTATTTATTGCTTTTATCTCTTCACACTCACTTGTGTGTGTGTTTTTTAGTGTTTTTATATAAAATTGAGCTATTGTGACCAAGTAATTTCCCTTGTGGATCAATAAAGTTTGTCTAAGTCTATTATGAAAACCCATTTTTGGAAGGTTTGAACTCTATGACCAATTCCAGTATGCCACTAAAACAAAATATGAACAAGCAGAATTGGATGAAAAATGAGTCATAGTTTTTAATAGAAATATGGTCCAACAAAGTAATAAACTGTTACTGAAAACGCCAATGTAACTCATCCTCCGAGGGGACGGGTCTTTAAGTGTGTCCTGCTGGTACTAATTCTATAATGATAATATCATTATAGTGGCAACAAAATTAATCAGTTTATTCATTTTCTTCATTTAAACAGACAAGACTCCCCACTGAATTGAAAGCAGACGAATGCATATCTACAAACCAATCAATGTGAAGATGCTGCTCATGTTGGGTGATAAAAACAAGACATTTTTTTTTAGTGTACACTGTAAAAAAAACAAAAAACAAAACAGTAATATTCCAGCGGCAGGGGTGCCGAAAAATATTGTAAAATAACAGAAAATAACATCTCATAAAAATATGGGAATTTCCAAAATTAAAATACAGTTTTTTGCCCTAACTTTACATGAGATTTTGCATATTTTTTGGACTTTTCAATGTTTAAGAAAGAATATTTACATGTATTAAAACAATCAAATTACCTATAAATATACATATAAATAATTTTCAATGAGACTAAGTTGTACAATCCTCTGATAAAAACTGTATTTGGACAGTTTATCAGTGCTTATACATGTTATACATTCACAAAAATACATTTATTCAACATCTTTGTTGTGAAACCTCCCGTAATTACACAAGATATTTGTCAATTAACAAACAAGTCTTGTTAAACTTACAGAACAAATTCTTCTTTTACGGTTAATTATCAGTAATTTTATCACTTTTTTTTTTTTTTTTTTTTACAGTATTAACCCTTTCATGCATACTGGTCACTACAGTGGGCAGCTATTCTACAGCTGTTCTCTTGTATACATGGATTTTGTTGTTCTTTTCGTTGTTTTTTTTTTTTTTTTTTTCTTACACATATCTTTATTAAAGTTTTAATACACTACATGTCTTTTCTGACATGAATTGGTAATATTATGTAGATCTCTCCTGAGCATAAACCCCCAGAATCACAAGCCCTCCCCATAGTTATCACACATTTATCAGTAAATACATGTTTCTGTGTGTCAAAAATTAAATGTGTGGTGTCCTGCTGAGTGGACATTTTTGCAACTTCATGAAAAATAGGTTCATAAGAATTTTTTTTTCAATATTATTTTTTATGCAATTAAAAAAATATATATATTTTTTTATTTTATTTATTTATTTTTCAGAACAAAATTTTCAATCGCATTGTTTTTTTTTCATGCCTAAAGAGGAATAAAAACACTCAGGAAAATATTTTGATTAAGGTTCTCATAATTCGTGCATGAAAGGGTTAAACTTTAAATTAACAGTTTAATCTCATGAATAGAAAAGAAATATTTGTGAAATTACGATACATTTGCAAATGTATTTTAACTGTATTATTCTGTGAAAAAAGAAAACATTTCTTTTAAAAATAAATAATTTTCAATGAGACTAAGTTGTACAATCCTCTGATAAAAACTGTATTTGGACAGTTTATCAGCGCTTATACATGTTATACATTCACAAAAATACATTTATTCAACATTTTTGTTGTGAAACCTCCCGTAATTACACAAGATATTTGTCAATTAACAAACAAGTCTTGTTAAACTTACAGAACAAATTCTTCTTTTACGGTTAATTATCAGTAATTTTATCACTTTTTTTTTTTTTTTTACAGTATTAACCCTTTCATGCATACTGGTCACTACAGTGGGCAGCTATTCTACAGCTGTTCTCTTGTATACATGGATTTTGTTGTTCTTTTCGTTGTTTTTTTTTTTTTTTTTTTCTTACACATATATTTATTAAAGTTTTAAGACACTACATGTCTTTTCTGACATGAATTGGTAATATTATGTAGATCTCTCCTGAGCATAAACCCCCAGAATCACAAGCCCTCCCCATAGTTTTCACACATTTATCAGTAAATACATGTTTCTGTGTGTCAAAAATTAAATGTGTGGTGTCCAGCTGAGTGGACATTTTTGCAACTTCATGAAAAATAGGTTCATAAGAATTTTTTTTTCAATATTATTTTTTATGCAATTAAAAAAATATATATATATTTTATTTTTCAGAACAAAATTTTCAATCGCATTGTTTTTTTTTTCATGCCTAAAGAGGAATAAAAACACTCAGGAAAATATTTTGATTAAGGTTCTCATGATTCGTGCATGAAAGGGTTAAACTTTAAATTAACAGTTTAATCTCATGAATAGAAAAGAAATATTTGTGAAATTACGATACATTTGCAAATGTATTTTAACTGTATTATTCTGTGAAAAAAGAAAACATTTCTTTTAAAAATAAATAATTTTCAATGAGACTAAGTTGTACAATCCTCTGATAAAAACTGTATTTGGACAGTTTATCAGCGCTTATACATGTTATACATTCACAAAAATACATTTATTCAACATTTTTGTTGTGAAACCTCCCGTAATTACACAAGATATTTGTCAATTAACAAACAAGTCTTGTTAAACTTACAGAACAAATACTTCTTTTACGGTTAATTGTCAGTAATTTTATCTGGTTTTAATTTATTTTTTTTTTTTTTTTTACAGTATTCAACTTTAAATTAACAGTTTAATCTCATAAATAGAAAATAAATATTTGTGAAATTATGATACATTCGCAAATGTATTTTAACTGTATTATTCTGTGAAAAAAGAAAAACATTTCTTTTAAAAAGTGGAAATTTTACAGTTATTCACAGTTACAGTTTTTTCATGTTATTTTACATTTGACGTGTAAAATCACAGTGTATTTTTGTCATTTCATTGATATTTTCCTGTCTCTTAAAAATACAGGAAAAATCTGTAAAATAAACAGTGCAAATTCTGTTAAATTACAGATTTTTTTTCAGTGTACATGTAAAATTTGAGTGTGAAACCAAAATGACCCAGATAAAACACAGGCAATGGAGCAAAAACATAAAAAATAAAATAAAAAAAGAACCTCGGATTGGACTTGCAGGTGTGAAAAGGCCCTAAAACAGTACAAATCATCAACAAAAGGTGTAATATAGAATGACCTTGAGAGCAGAAGTAAATCTCAGACTTACTACGGCGCTTGCTCCCCGCTGCCATAGTTGTCTATATTGACGGCTGCCGTGACCCCGCAGATGATGAGGGGCACACCACCGCTGACTAAATAAAATCTGTGAGAGGTGAAAGAGGGACAAACAGAGAGTGGTGAGAATACAAGGCGATAAAAAAAAAAAAAAATGTGTGGCATTTGAAAAAAAGCCCATATCTCAACATGTGGATTACAACCGCACAGTGTCAAAATGTGACTGAGAAATGGTATTAGACACACAAGAGAGACAGAACCCAACGAGACAGAGACACAAAGTGACAGATACGATTTAAGTCTGATGCAGTCGAGTGAAATCTCACCCAAATATTTCAGCGTTTTTTTTTTATTAACTTTAACCCATAAAGACCCAAACATCCACTGGCAATCAGACCTATTTGCTGATATAAAAGTAGATAAAAGTAAAGGAATAATATTTGAGCATTGAGACCTGATGTATTAAATATGATACAAAATTGAAACTCATACATGGAAATTGATATTTGGAAAAAAAAAAAAAAAAAGGTTAGATTTTGCAGGGTTAACCCATAAAGACCCAAACAACCACCAAAATCATCTATCAATATAAAATTTTTAATAACTTCTGATCCATTAAACCTATCAATGCATATAAATATTTCTTGTAAAATACAGTTTATCACCTTTTCTTGGTAATCAGATATGACCCATTTGGACGTTCAGAGGCTCTGTAGTTACCGTGGAAACACCGTTATCTTCTACAACACTGATTCACAAGTAAAACCCATGGAGTTGGATCAATGACAGTGGATGGACACACTTGTTTTTACTTTCAGTTCGCGATATCTTTGCGGAAAAGTCACTTTTTCATAATTTTTCTCGGTTTTGATATAATTTAGAATTTCCTCTTGAGTTTTCATGAACATCTACATGATCTGTGAATTAAATATAGGAAAATACATGATTTACACCAAAAAAAAATGCTAAATATAGAGGATAATATGGTACAGTTTGTTGGAAAAAAAAAATCACATTTTCTTCACATTTTCTTCTCTCTGTTTCTGATATTATGACAGTTCACTTTAACCCATAAAGACCCAAACATCCACTGGCAACCAAACCCCTTTGCTGATATAAAAGTAGATAAAAGTACCAATTTGTTAGATGTGTTTGTGTTATATTATGTTTTTGTTTGTTCAAAAATAATATTTGAGCACTGAGACCTGATGTATGAAATATGATACAAAACTGAAACTCATACATGGAAATTTCTATTTGAAAAAAAAAAAAAAAAAAAAAAAAAAAAAAAACACATTTGGTTGTTCAGAAGGACCAATAAAGGCTCCAGTTTCAAAGAACTGAAATTTTCCGTCAATGATTTAATGGTTCAGGCTTTACAGGGTTAACACATAAAGACGCAAACAACCAAAATCATGACCAAAATCATCTACCGGTATAAAATGTTTAATAACTTCTGATCCATTAAACCTATCAATATATGTAAATATTTGTAGTAAAATACAGTTTATCATCTTTTTTTAATGGTCATCACATATGACCCATTTGGACGTTCAGAGGCTCCATAGTTACCGTGGAAACACCATCATCTTCTACAACACTGATTCACCAGTAAAACCCATGGAGTTGGATCAATGACAGTGGATGGACGCACTTGGTTTTTGTTGAATTAATGATAAATTTTGTTGAAAAAAATCCCATGTTCTTCATTTTTCTCTGTTTCTGGTATTATGACAGTTAACTTTAACCCATAAAGACCCAAACATCCTGTCATGTCTGCTCCCAGACTGTGTCTGGATTTGTCTGTCTTTTCTGTTTTGTCTGTCATTTCCTGTTTTATTTTGTTAAGTTTCCCTCATGTGTCATGTCTGGTGTCTTTACTTCCTTTCCCTGATTGTCTCCACCTGTGTCCAATTGTCTTCCCGCCCTCTTGTGTATTTAAACCCTGTGTCTTCCCCTGTTTAGTTGCCAGTTTGTGTTCTACAACTTGTTGTGCTCACTCACCAGCGTTTTTGGATCCTGTTAGTCTGTCTGCCGTTTTTGACCCGTTTTTGTCCCTCGACCACTGATTCTGCCTGTGCCTATCCTGCCTGCTCGTCAACGACCTGGTTCGTGTACCCGACTCTGATTCTGCCTACTCCCTTTGTTACCTCAGCCTCCACCGTTTACCTGTGCTTCGACCATCCGCCTGGATTACTGACCGTGAGTTCTGCCTGTCCCCCATGTACCGTTGCTTGTTTGATTGCTTCCCCGTGTATGACCTGGCTTGTTTTTTGACCACCCTCTGTTTGTCCCTAGTGGGGATTCCGTTGGGGTTTTCCCGGCCCGGCCAAGCCGGTCGTCAGCCGTATCCACCCGCAGCCCAGACGTTTAGCCCCGGACTCAGTGGCATCACAGAATTAATATTATATCTGTGTTGTATAATTTCACCTGTTAAAGTGTTTAATAAAAACACTCAACTTTACTTGTATTTTGTGGTCTTGCTTTTGGGTTCAGCCTTTGTACTTAGCCCATCACACATCCACTGCCAACCAAAACCATTTGTTGATATAAATGTATATAAAAGAAAAGTAATAATATTTGAGCATTGAGACCTGATGTATTAAATATGATACATAATTGAAACTCATACATGAAAATTGATATTTGGAAAAAAAAAAAAAAAAAAAAAACATATTTGGTTGTTCAGAAGGACCAATAAAGGCTCCAGTTTCAAAGAACTGAAATTGTCCATCAATAATTTATTGGTTCAGGCTTTACAGGGTTAACCCATAAAAACCCAAACAACTACTGGTGACCTAAATCCTGTACCAGTATAAAATGTTTAATAACTTCTGATCCATTAAACCTATCAATATATGTAAATATTTGTAGTAGAATACAGTTTGTCATCTTTTTTTAATGGTCATCAGATATGACACATTTGGACGTTCAGAGAATCTGTAGTTACCATGGAAACACCGTCATCTTCTAGAATATTGATTCATCAGTAAAACCCATGGAGTTGGATCAATGACAGTGGATGGACACACTTTGTTTTTGTGAAATTAATGATTAATTTTGTTGAAAAAAAAATCTCATTTTCTTCCTTTTTCTCTGTTTCTGGTATTATGACAGTTAACTTTAACCCATAAAGACCCAAACATCCACCACCGAACAAATTCATCTACTGATATAAACTGTTTAATACCTGTTGATCCCTTAATTCTATCAATCCATGTAAATAATTGGTGTGAAATACAGTTTGTCATCTTTTCATAGTCATCAGATATGACCCATTTGGATGTTCAGAGGCTCCGTAGTTACCATGGAAACACCATCGTCTTCTACAACATTGATTTAGGACCAAAACACACTAGTGACCTCCTGACCCAGTATGAACCCACCAGACCCCTCAGGTCTTCTGGATCTGGTCTGTTGTCAGTTCCCGGGGTCAGAACCAGACACGGAGAAGCTGCGTTCAGCTTCTATGCTCCACATGTCTGGAACAAACTCCCAGAAAACCTCAGATCAGCTGAAACACCCACCTGTTCCCAGCTGCATTTGAATAGACTTCTTACGCATCAGTTCAGATCTGCACTGTTTATATCATGCTTAAAGTTTTTATCTGTTAAATCCGTTTTATCCATTTATCTGTTTTTATTCACTTCATGTCTATACTGTTTACTGCTTCCCTGCTGTCATGCTTTCAATGTTTTATGTGAAGCACTTTGAATTGTCTTGTACATGAAATGCGCTATATAAATAAACCTGCCTTGCATTGATTCACCAGTAAAACCCATGGAGTTGGATTAATAACAGTGGATGGACACACTTGTTTTATGTTGAGTTATTGATAGATTTTACTGTACAAGTCACTTTCTCTTCCATTTTCTTTCTTAATATAATAACTCAACTTTAACCTTTTATAGGGCACAAAATTTAAACTTTAATCTTACTGGAGGACCTACAAGACTTTATTACTTTTGTTCAATTTTTTCAAATTTTTTTTTACTATGTAGAAAATCAAGGTCAGTGAAGTTAACATATTTGGTTCCTTACTTGTAAGTGGCAAAAAAAAAAAAAAAAAAAATAATTCAAGTATATACAAAAAATACAAGAAAAACACATGTAATGCGAAAGGAACATGTATTTTAGACCACATTAGACCTGAGATTGTTTACTCACTGTCCTCACAGTAACTGTTGCTGCCACTGTCTTGTAATGTATGCAGACATGACCAAAAATAGTCACTTGCTCAATAAAGGGTCCATTTGAGCTAATCAGTAAATTAGATACAGAAAAATACATGATTTTCACATACGAATGCAAAATACTGAGCATAATATGAGAATAAATGGTGATAAATTGCTTAAGAAAGATTGAAAATAGAGAAAAAAAAATCATTTAGGAACTGCCACAATTTATAGCAAACGACTGATGTATCAATGTTGGCTGTTGCAATGTTGCTCTGTCACCTGTCTAGGGACTGCAAATGAAAAGTAGTTATTTTTAATAATTCTGGCATATTTTACATGGGTGTTTTTTTCATACAACAATGTTCATAAATATGCATGGTCCCTATTAAATAAACCAATAAATACAAATAAATAGACTTGGGCTTTTATGGGTTAAAATATCCCCTCACATTAACCCTTTCATGCACAGTGGTCACTCCAGTGGACAGTTCTTCTGCAGCTGTTCTCTTGTATATTCATGGGTTTGTTGTTTTTGTTCCATATCAGCCAACACAGTGGACACTTATGTATCATCCCATACACTGACATTCCTGTAACTTTCCTGTTCTTTTATCGAAATCAATTACTAATTGTTATTAGACTGTAATTAACAGGTTTTTTTTTTTTTTTAAACAAAAAGTATATATATATATATATATATATATATATTTTTTTTTTTTTTTTTGCATGTTATCTGAGTGAGTAATAACTACTATTATAGTATGTTAAAATGTGAGAAAACATCAGATTAGCAGCACTAACCTCCTGAGACACAGGAAAGTGAAGATTTTAGCTTTTTTCCATTAAACAATTGTCTTGATTGGAAACCGCATAATGCAAGTTTTTTTTGTTTGTTTGGGGTTTAATTTAGATACATTTTTAAAAATTATTTTTATTTATTTATTTATTTATTTAAATGAAATGTTCTTTGCAATGGACAGCAAGTAAAACTGTCAGACTTTTGTCCCCTACAGAGGACAAAAATGCATTGCTGGGTCTCAGGAGGTTAAAAATGTTTTTATTTCATAGTTTTCACACAGTATGTCAGTAAATGCATGTTTCTGAGCTTCAAAAATTAAACACATGCTGTCCAGCTGAGTGGACATTTTTTTGCTCTGTGAAAAATAGATTCATAAAAAAAAAACATTAATTACATTGTTTTTTTCATGCCTAAATAGGAATAAAAACACTCAGGAAAAAAATCTTGATTAAGGTTCTCATAATTCATGCATGAAAGGGTTAAAGAGCAGGACTGATATCACACTGAACTCACCAACTATCCTTTCGCTGCTTTATTTGATATGATCACGAATCTTAAGTGTTTTTATGTTTTTTTTTTAGCTCATCAGTGTGTTTGTGATCACACGTTGCAGGTGTGATCACACCCACAGTGTGTTTTCTTTGCTCCAAACCCAAAGTGTAGCGTCGTCTATGAAAACAAATCTGCTTCATATGCATCATTATTTTGCACCTACTGCTGGGACTGACAGACTGTGCTTTCGAGAACAGATCAACAGCGGTGAGGAGAAAGCTGGATTTGAGGCAAAAGGGAACACTTGATGGAAATCTACTTGGGCTTTCCAAAGGCTCAGACTGTCAGACGTCAGCGTGCGTCAGTCTATCCCGGTAAACGCATGGACTTTTTTAAGTTACATCCTCGACGTGGTTCGGTCTTTTTTTAAATTCACACTTGTGTTATCGTGGAAGATAAACTGCCCACACTTCCAAACAAGTAGGTGTAATTATGTTGACTCATGCATGCTGCAGCAAAGATTTAGTCTAAACAGTTCCAGCTGTGTTTGGTATGAAAATACTGCTACTGTGAATCCACTTCAGATGCTGGAATTGAGCCGTGCTGAAGTGATACTAATATGTTTAAAGTTTAGTGTGGGTGGACTCGGATAGTCTTTGTATTTATTGTAATCCTGCTTCTGTAAAAAAAAAAAAAAGAAAAGGCGACTGGCATTCTCCATTCTAACACGTTTTTCTCACTGTTTAGGAAGTCTCTCTCGCAACAATTATACTCAGTGCCAACGAAAACGCAACACTTGAATGTGTTTTATTGTTCCTGAGCTGCATCAATATTGTGACATGTTTGCCGCAGTGCATTATGGGTAGTGGGTATTTTGTTGTAAATGTGTTATTTTTATGTGCAAGAATTCAGCGGGGTTGTTGTGTTAGTACTAGTTTTGACTTAGTATGTGTATGGCAATGTTTATTGGCCTTTGTGTGTATTTTCTTTGTATTTTTGTAATTTCTAAAGTTGCACCCTGAGTGAGAGCCATAGGCAGAGCAATGGCTATCCTTTTGTGATTGTTCCAACATGCTCCTTTCTGCTTTTCAAATTAAAAGTATAACTTGTGTTCCTACACTCTCAGAGGATAGACTTTAAAATTCTCTTGCTAGCTTACAAAGCACAGAATGGTTTAGATCCAAAATCCATCAGAGACCTTCTAGTCCAGTATGAACCATCCAGACCACTCAGGTCATCTGGTGCAGGTCTGCTCTGTGTTCCCAAACTCAGAACTAAACATGGAGAATCAGCGTTCAGTTTCTATGCTCCGTATATCTGGAACAAACTACCAGAAAATATCAGGTCTGCTGAGAGTCTGAGTTCTTTTAAGTCCAGGTTAAAGACTCACCTGTTCACTGCTGCCTCTGACTAAAAGGCTTTTGACTTTTTAAATTTTATATTCTCTTTGAAACTCTGCACTGCAACTCTTACTTTGATATGTGTGTGTTTTTTTTATTTATTTATTTATTTTTGGATTTTATGTGTTGTTTTCTTACTTGCTGTTTTTAATCACCTTTTACATGTCTCTTTTATAATGTTTTACATGTGTTTCTTTTTCCCCGTCGCTGTATTTCAATGCCCTGTGTGAAGCACCTTGAATTGCCTTGTTGCTGAAATGTGCTATACAAATAAACTTGCCTTGCCGTACTTTTCTAGATGTTTCAGATTTTCCCATCTGAACATTTCTGAAGTTCCTTTCTTTATAGACTTTAAAATTCTCTTGCTAGCTTACAAAGCACTGAATGGTTTAGGGCCAACATACATCAGAGACCTTCTAGTCCAGTATGACCCATCCAGACCACTCAGGTCATCTGGTGCAGGTCTGCTCTGTGTTCCCAAAGTCAGAACTAAACATGGAGAATCAGCGTTCAGTTTCTATGCTCCGTATATCTGGAACAAACTACCAGAAAATATCAGGTCTGCTGAGAGTCTGAGTTCTTTTAAGTCCAGGTTAAAGACTCACCTGTTCACTGCTGCCTCTGACTAAAAGGCTTTTGACTTTTTACCTCCGCCAAGGAGGTTATGTTTTTGCCAGGGTTTGTTTGTTTGTCTGTCTGTCTGTTTGTCTGTCCGTTAGTGTGCAACATAACTCAAAAAGTTATGGACAGATTTGGATGAAATTTTCAGGGTTTGGTGGAAATGGGATAAGGAAGAAATGATTAAATTTTGGTGGTGATCGGGGGTGGGGGGGCCCACGGGGGGGCCCATTTCCAACAAACCCTGAAAATTTCATCAAAATCTGTCCATAACTTTTTGAGTTATGTTGCACACTAATGGACAGACAAACAGACAGACAAACAAACAAACAAACAAACAAACCCTGGCAAAAACATAACCTCCTTGGCGTGGGGGGGCCCACGGGGGGGGCCACTGATCAGCCTTGGCGGAGGTCTGCGCTCTCCGAGTGCTTCTAGTTACATTTTATATTCTCTTTGAAACTCTGCACTGCAACTCTTACTTTAATATGTGTGTTTTTACTTTTATTTTATGTTTTTTGATTTTATGTGTTGTTTTCTTACTTGCTGTTTTTAAATCACCTTTTACATGTTTCTTTTATAATGTTTTAAGTGTGTTTCTTTTTGTTTCTTTTATTTCAATGCCCTGTGTGAAGCACCTTGAATTGCCTTGTTGCTGAAATGTGCTATACAAATAAACTTGCCTTGCCTACTTGACACAGAGCTAACTTCCTGCTAAACTTCCACCTCTGCTACAATATGTTTAACCCCTTCATGCACGAATTATGAGAACCTTAGTCAAGATTTTTTTCTTCAGTGTTTAGCCATGAAAAAAACAATGCAATCGAGTTTTTTTTTTTTTCTGTGGAGTTACAAAAATATCCATGCATTTAATTTTTGAAGTAAAGAAACGTGTTTAAAACCCAATATCAGAAAGTGATATGAAAACAATGAAATAAAAACATTTTTAATGCTGCTAATCTGATGTCTTCTCACATTTTAACATATTCTAATGCTAATAATTACTCACTTCATGGAGATAATATGCAAAAAAAAAAACCCTTCTTGTCTAACAAATAACAATTGATTTACACTCAAACATGTTAGTGCAGATCAGGTTTATCAAGAACAGTAAAGTTACAGTAATGGTCTGAATTACAGTGTATGGGATGGTGCATAAGCGTCCACTGTGTTGGCTGATATGGAACTAAAACAACAAAACCCATGAATATACAAGAGAACAGCTGGAGAAGAACTGTCCACTGGAGTAGACAGTGTATGAAAGGGTTAAGTTTCACCTGTATAAAATAATCCCAGACAATTTCTAAACAACCTGAGACGGGTTGAGCTATTGTCATGCTTGAATGAACTTGTCTGCATTCGTAAGACTTGTTTTTCTCATTACTCAGCAATGAACTGCTCAACTTAAGGAATTGTGGAATTTGGATACGTATTTGGTTTTAATTTATTCTTGCACTCAATGGACTGAAAACTATCTAACACTAGAGTTGCTACTGATTATGCAGAACATTTGCAGATAAATACTAGAAAAGCACTCTGAGAGCGCAGACCTCCGCCAAGGCAGATCAGTGCCCCCCCCCGATCACCACCAAAATTTAATCATTTGTTCCTTGTGCCAGTATCAATATTTCCTGAAATTTCCATCCAAATCTGTCCATAACTTTTTGAAAGATCCGGATCAGTCTTTGCCATTTGATAGAACACCCCATTGTAAATCCCTGAGTCAAATTGCATGAGATTTGCACAATTCCCCCATATTGTGATTTCCACCATAAATATTAGTCCCATATTTATTTTACGTATATTTTAAGATTCCTTGACCATGAAAACATACCTTTAGCAACGGATTCATAATTATATCCTTATTAGTTCAGTAGTTATTCACGAAAATCCCATTTCTCGTAATGGCGGTTTTCTTCTGGATCTAGCTCCTTAAGTATTAAAGCTACATGAAATCCGGTGGCATACTCCCGATGCGGAACTGACTGAGCTACACGATGGCGCTTGTCAGAAATTTCTACCTTTAATATTAAAGGCACAGTAGGCCAAAAAGTAAGGGCACCCCCATTTTTTATATAAATTGAGATAAAATCCGCCTTCTGGATCAGATCTGGATCAGCCTTTGAAATGTGATAGAGGACCCCATTGTCAATTCCTGAGTTAAATTTCATGAGTTTTGGTCAATAATTAAGCGAGATATTGGGAAACGAAAATTTTGGCCCCATTTACCACAATGTTAACGAAAATTTCAAAGTGATCCAGAACCCAGGATTTCTTCCGGATCACCCCCAAAAGTTAATCATTTCTTCCTTATCCCATTTCCAACAAACCCTGAAAATTTCATCAAAATCTGTCCATAACTTTTTGAGTGATGATGCACACTAACGGACAGACAAACAAAAACCCTGGCAAAAACATAACCTCCTTAGCGGAGGTAAATATCAGAGTAATACCTTGTTTTAATAAACAATTTGCATAAACACCGCATCCATGGGGGCCGCCATTGCTATGTGATGTCAGAACTCAGAACTGGGAGTACATCGATCTAATACAAGTTCACGAGTGGGAAATCATGGATTTGACAGCCATTCCAGTACCTTTTCACCGGTAGATGGTAGGAAAAACATGAGTTTGCAGCATAAATAAAACTTACAAAGCAAAGTAAAATTCAATGACCATATTAATAATCATCAGTAAATTAGCTGAGGTTTGCTCATAAAATAAATGTATATCTGCAAATAAAGTGTACTTGATGATCACCCTTGTAGAATTTACTTACAATCCTAAGTGCACATACTTTCCTAAGTTTTCCTAAGTAAATAACAGCCCCAGTTTTTTTTCAGTGTAGGCAATGGAAAGGCCCCAACACAACCAGCTGAGTTCATTCATTCATTCATTCATTCATTCATTCATTCATTTTCTGAACCCGCTTTATCCTCACTAGGGTCACGGGGGTCGCTTGGAGCCTATCCCAGCTACATAGGGGCGAAGGCGGGGTACACCCTGGACAAGTCGCCAGTTCATCGCAGCTGAGTTCATACTTTGTTATCTACATAATCATCTATATATCATTGATAATCCATTTAGCATTTTAACAAACATTAATGCTCCCCAGCCTCAGAGGACTTCGATTAAAAGCTTATGGAATTCACTGTGTCCTGAAGACTCTGTTTACCAGATATTCAGTGCATTGACCAAACCTGAACAACCCAGACAGTGTGACCTAATAAATACTGCAACGTTTTTTCTTAATATAGAGAAACTGAGACATCTTTTCCTAATTTTCTTGTGTATCATACAGATTTTCAAACCCCTGGAGGCAAATTAGAGATTTGTGATTTTTGGGCTATGTAAGAAACATTGCACTAACTTGACTCAAAGGCTGGAAAATGAGGTGCATCTGGTTAATTGGCCCATTTCTGTTAACCCCAAAAGACCCAGTGTTACTTTTCCAGCAGTTCCCAAATGAATTTTTCTCTCTATTTAACCTTTCTTAAGCAATTTATCACCATTTATTATAATTTTATCCACTGTATTTTGCATTTTTTCAATAGAAAATCTGGTAATTTCCCATATTTAATTCACTGATCATGTATATGTTCATAAAAGCTCAGATTAACCCATGAGGACCCAGTTCCCAAATGAATTTTTCCTCTATTTTTAACCTTTCTTAAGTGATTTATCAGCATTTATTGTAATATTAACCTGTTTTTTTTTTGTTTTTTGTTTTTTTTCATTTTTTCAGTAAAAATCTGATATTTTTCTATTTTTAATTTACTGATCATGTAGATGTTCATTAACTCTCTCATTAAAGATGAGGATTATTATATCAAAAACAGAGAAAACTGAAGAAAACTGAACTTTTTTTTTTTTTTTTTTTTAGCAAAATCTATCATTAACTGAAATAAACCAAGTGTGTCCATCCACTGTCATTGATTCAACTCAACTGGGTTTTACTGGTGAATCAATGTTGTAGAAGATGATGGTGTTTCCATGGTAACTACAGAGCCTCTGAGCGTCCAAATGGGTCATATCTGATGACCATGAAAAGATGATAAACTGTATTTTACGCCAATTATTTACATGTATTCACAGGATTAATGAATCAGCAGGTATTAAACAGTTTAGATCAGTAGATGAATTTGTTCAGTCTTGGATGTTTGGGTCTTTATGGGTTAAAGTTAACTGTCATAATACCAGAAACAGAGAAAAATGAAGAAAATGTGATTTTTTTCAACAAAATTTATCAATAAATTAACAAAAACCAAGTGTCTCCATCCACTGTCATTGATCCAACTCCATGGGTTTTATTGCTGAATCAATAATAATAATAATAATAATAATAATAATAATAATAATAATAATAACAACAATAACAATAATAAATAAATAAATGAATAAATAAATAAATAAACAAATGATCGCATTTGTGATTTAATGGGAAAAACCAACATTAACCACTTCTGTTTTTTCAACATTTAGTAAATATCGGTAAAGTTTTGCGCAGATGTCCGATGGAAAAGCGACTATTGATCCAACTCCATGGGTTTTACTGGTGAATCAATGTTGTAGAAGATAACAGTGTTTCCGTGGTAACCAAATAAAACTACTTGTTTAAATACATGTGAATATTCTTTATTAAACATTAAAAAGTCAAAAAAAGATGCAAAATCTCATGTAAAGTTAGGGCAAAAACATGTGTTTTAATTATGGAAAATTACCGTATTTTTATGAGATGATTATTTTCCGTTATTTAACATTATTTTTTTTGGCACCCTTGTTGCCGGAATAATACTGTTATTTTGTTACAGTGTGGTGAATCAATGTTGTGGAAGATGACAGTGTTTCCACGGTAACTACAGAGCCTCTGAACGTCCAAATGGGTCATATCTGATGACCATGAAAAGATGAAGAACTGTATTTTACACCAATTATTTACATGTATTGATAAGTTTAATGGATCAGAAGTTATTAAACATTTTATACTGGTAGATGATTTTGGTCACCAGTGGTTGTTTGGGTCTTTAAGTATTATATACTGGGTGGGGAAGCAAAATGCACAATATTTTGAGGCAGGGATTGAAAGACAGTGTATGACCAATTAGTTTATTGAAAGTCATGAGAATTTATTTGCCACAAGAAAATTGACATAATAGAAAATGTTTTTATTCTATGTGTCCTCCTTCTTTCTCAATAACTGCCTTCGCACGCTTCCTGAAACTTGTGCAAGTGTTCCTCAAATATTCGGGTGACAACTTCTCCCATTCTTCTTTAATAGTATCTTCCAGACTTTGTCGTAATAGTTTTGCTCATAGTCATTCTCTTCTTTCCATTATAAACAGTCTTTATGGACACTCCAACTATTTTTGAAATCTCCTTTGGTGTGACGAGTGCATTCAGCAAATCACACACTCTTTGACGTTTGCTTTCCTGATTACTCATATGGGCAAACGTTTCCGAAAAGGTATGGATAATAGTGTTAGGTATGATTATGACATCAATATATGTTTGGTTTCAAAACAACTGATGTAGTGCCTGCTGAGAAAAAACAACTAAATGTTCATTGTAAATTTTGCTTCCCCACCCTGTAGTTCTTTGAAACTGGCAAATCTACTCTAAAAACGAATTAAAACGAACTGAATTAGAGAAAAAAAAAAAAGTCAAAACTAAATAAAACTAAACTATAATGAAAAATCCAAAAACTATTTTAACCTTGGCAGGAATATTGCAAACCTTAAAAATTCAACGCAGAAACAAAGTTAACCCTGGGCTGCTTTCTTTCTTTCTCTCTCTCTACACTGTCATCCACTTCCCCATACACCAATACGCTATTTCCTCTTCTTTCCTGTTCAATCTCCACCTCTGTCACCGCTCTAACCTTTCCACCACTCCATCTTCCTCCGTCTTCATCCTTACTTTCCACCCTTCCATCCGCTCTCCCCCCTCCTTTGTACAATCTGTCCTCCGTCCCCCCCAAAAAATTCAATTACAATCAAGATGTTTGTCTGGGCTCGTCGTCGGTGAAGGGGGTTGACTGGGTGGGTGGAGAGGAGAGGAGAGGAGAGGAAGGGGGGAGTGGTGGAGGGATGGAGGGGCCGGTGGCGGCATTAACGGCCTGTCACTGTCTCTGAGTGGAACGGTTCCCCTGGGGGTCCCTCCTCCAACAGAAAGCCATTTACACAGCCGTCAGCCAGATAAGCATAAATGAGAAGAACTAGTGGATGTTAAAGCAGCCTGTACTTTAGAACCCTCATTCCCCTTTATCCCCTCTTGGAAAACCTCCGTCTTGGCCTCTTGCCCGAGAATACACATGAAACACATGTAAAAAAAAAAAAAAAAAAAAAAAAAAAAAAAAAAAAAAAAAAATGTATAGAAGCTGTGATGCATTTACAGCCTACATGTTATCCTCTTTAAATGCAAAAATATGCACATTAAATGCTTTCCAAGTGCACTGGTGCTTTGGAGAACACACATAAATCCTGGCGCACACACTTTTTTTTTTTTTTTTTTGTAGCCATTCTATTTAAAAAAAAAGGCCTTGAAATGCTAACAAAATGGCTGTGTATGCAGAGTTGCGCTTTTGACTGAGTTTGGAACAGCAATCATCTGATATAAATAGACCCTGAAGTGCCTTTTAGCCAACAGCTCCACACTGACTCTCCTCCCATCCCTGCTCCTCTGCTTATGCACTGTCCTCTGTTTTGGAACTATCCACTGTCCTCTGTCTGGACCACATCCAGGGTACACTACATTGTGCAGCTTGGGACATCTCATGGTCATGTAGCATATACCAGAAATCTGCAAAATGCCTCGCTAATAACGCACAATCCTACTTCAATGTTTGTTAACCCTTAGGGGTCTGAGCCTATTTTGGCCGTTTTTGAGTACTTTTGATTTTACCTTTATATACTGTATACATTTTTTTTTTTTTTTTTACTATGCCCATGTTTAGTATCTTTTTTTTCAGCACAACTTCATCTATCTCATCTGCCTATTATTTTTTTCACTTTAACCTACTATACAGGGTGAGTCAGAAAAAACGCTCTTTCCATTTAAAGAAATTGTCCTGCTAAAATGGAAACACTGATTTTCCTTTTGACCATACAGTCATATTGATGTGGTTATTGAGCATGTCTGGTGATGTAGTCATAGATTTATTGCATTGCATAAGAGAGAGAAGGTCCATTGTTTATTGGGCACTGAAATACCTGCCAACACAATGTATGCCACAGTGAACAAACTTGAAATTGACAACAATTACAGGAGTCGGGGCTTTGCTTTCACACTCAGGACATAGGCCTACATGACAGTGCCCAGGGAGTTTTCATCATGGTAAGACCACAGCGATTGCAGGTATTATTTCCTCATCGAGTTGTCTGTTTGGGTCAGGAGAGAGAGTGGCCACCTAGATCCCCGGACTTGACCCCCCTTGATTTTTTCTTGTGGGGGTATCTTAAAAACCGTGTGTATCAGACTGTTCCACAAACTCTTCAGGAACTCCGAAATCGCATCACGGCTGAAATCCAAGCCCTACGACGAACACGAATGGCGAGAAGAGCTGTGTTAGAGACGCGACAACGAGCACAGATTTGCATCAATCTGAACGGTAGCCAGGTTGAAGGTCATGCCGGACGACTTCGTTGAGACAAAACATTTTGATGGTGAGTAAACATGCTGTAATGGTTGACAATTTCAATTTCATTCACGGTGGCATAAACTGTGTTGGCAGATATTTCGGTGCACAATAAACAATGGACATTCCCTCTGTTATGCTATGCCATAAATCAATGATTCAATCGCCAGACATGCTCAATAACCACATCAATATGACTGTATGATCAAAAGAAAAATAAGCATTTCCATTTCAGTGGTACAATTTCTTTAAATGAAAAGAGCGTTTTTTCTGACTCACCCTGTATCAGTGGTTCTTAACCTGGGTTCGATCGAACCCTAGGGGTTCGGTGAGTCAGTCTCAGGGGTTCGGCGGAGGTCAAGACACACACTCGACTCATTAGTCAGGTGTGTGTGTCGGGCTAGGTCCGTGTAAACAAACGGCTTCAGAGACTCTTTCTCTGATTGACATCCAATACACACGGTGTATTGTTGTTGCTTATAGCGCTACAACACAATCCAGAAGTGTTTATAATCTCTTCCACTCGTCTGACGATGAATTATTTGAGTATTTTCCACATCGTTGTTATGACTTTTGCTACTTCCTGTTAACCACGGAGGCAGACATGTGTAGCGTTTGTTTACATTTTTCGGTCACCGCACTGGTCAGTTACAATCATGTGACGACCGACACACCGTCGCGGATGGAGAAATCGTATTACGCTAAAGCCGTCAGTCACACTGATTTGCAGTAAATATTAATTATTATTGTAGCCTGATGGAAATTAGGTGATGGGTGTGTGTTAAAATGTTAAAAATAATAAATAGCATAAATACAATAAGTTCATTATTGGAATACATAAGGTTAAAAATTAAAACCATTTCAGTGTGGTAGTATTAAAAAAGGTCATGTCTTTGTGAAAAGGTATGTCATTTGTTTTGAGTTCATGCACTGTAGTGGTTTTGTTCTTTGAACACAGTGATGTTAATGCACGGTTCATTTTGTGCACCAGTAAAACCTGTGTCTTGAATTTGAAAAAAATCATATTTTATTTTTTAATAAAGAGGGGTTCGATGAATGCGCATATGAAACTGGTGGGGTTCAGTACCTCCAACAAGGTTAAGAACCACTGCACTATATCAACACAAAAGGCCAAAAAACAGACAAAAAATATAAAATCTGATTTGAAAAATATATATAATTTAGTGCATAAATAATACAAAGACGCTTAACGAACCTTTTCAAAGACTTTAACCCTTTCATGCACTGTGGTCACTACAGTGGACAGTTATTCTCCAGCTGTTCTCTTGTACATTCATAGGTTTTGTTGTTTTAGTTCCATATGAGCCAACACAGTGGACACTTCTGCAGCATCCCATAATACACTGCAATTCATACCATTACTATAACTTTGCTGTTCTTGATAAACCTGATCTGCAGTAACGTTTAAGGGTAAATCAGTTATTTGTTAGACAAAAAGAATTGTTTTTTGCATATTATATGAGGTAATAGCTAGCATTAGAGTATGTTAAAATGTGAGAAAACATCAAATTAGCAGCCTTAAAAATGTTTTTATTTCATTGTTTTCATTTTACTTTCTGATATTGGGTTTTAAATACATATTTCTTTACTTAAAAAATTAAATGCATGGACATTTTTGTAACTCCATGAAAAAAAAAAAAAAAAGATAAAACATAAAGACCTCTGGTCAGCGACCCCCGCAAAACACACTCCTGCACAAACCAAATGATAAAGAAATGTGTTTAAGTACATTATAAGCGCCTGATACAGCCTAAACTAGCCGGTTCATGTAAAAAAAATTAAATTAACAGAGGTTAAACCAAAAATTTTCACGAACTGTACAGCTGCTTACCTCTCCCACAGAAATCCGGAACAAAAGGGAAGAGGCAAAGGCGCGAAAACTCCGGTTATAGTACGAAGTGTTACACTGTAAATTGTTCGCTCGGGAACAGACCAAAACCAAAAGTTCCACACAGTGACCTGGAGGCCCACAATGTCAGGTACCAACCAAAAGAAATGAAAATAAAATGAACAGATTTTGTGTAATTATAACAATACACAATATAATATACATACCCACATTGCTGCTAAATAATTGACCCTGTTACATTAGGAAAAATATGTGGTGTTTTAATTATAATGAAATATGTTTATGTTTATGTTTATGTATTTGGCAGACGCTTTTTTCCAAAGCGACTTACAGGGAACATTTAGGCTATATAATGTAAATTTTTATTTGTAAGTTTTAATTTTTTATCAATTACTAGAAATTTCAGGTGACCCCATATGAATTCCAATGCGACCCCACATGGGGTCCCGACCCCAAGGTTGAAAAACACTGACCTAATCGATTAATTGGTTGCAGCTCTAGTTTCAAGTCCGCACTTTCGAATGCAACTGTCCCCAGTGATCTACATCCGACTTCCGACGAAGTATATATTGAATCATTCAAAAATACTTTTTATTGCTAATTTATTCACTTTTTTTTTTTTTTTTTTTAATCAATTACTAGAAATTTCAGGTGACCCCATATGAATTCCAATGCGACCCCACGTGGGGTCAGGACTGCAAGGTTGAAAAACACCGCCCAAGGGTTAAACAAAATCCCTGACTGTATCGATGCCTTTGAAGAGGAGCTGGTTTTAAGCTGCTCAGAGTCTAAATGTATTTTTATATTAATGCCATGTTTTTTCCTCACTGATGAAAAGAAGTCCAATTTGGGATTTTATAGCGATTTCACTTTGGTACACATATCTTCTGTTTATGCAACAGAAGGCACTAATACAAATCACAAAAGCTATTGGACCATAGCAAAATAAATAAATAAATAAATAAATAAATAAATAAATAAAACTCCAAAATTAGCGCTTCTAAAGCATCAGAGAAATGCGTCTATATAAGTGGTTTATATTCTGTGAGGGGAAGTTGCCTGTGTACAAGCAGCACCAACAGATGAAGAAATGCTGGTAATGACGAGAGGCCAGGAGGGCATTTATTTTAATTATTGATTAATCTTTTTAAATTAACAACTGTAATTGCTTTGCTCGACAAAAACAGGGAAAAAACAGTTTATAATAGAAACACCAAATATCTTCACTCAGCTTGGGTGTGACTCCTACTTGTGGTTAATT